>NC_091160.1:37952558-38252558 GCF_040958095.1 Procambarus clarkii | reverse complement strand
CAAACCTCTCCCAACCACCCATGACAGTGTTGAGTCAAACCTCTCCCAACCACCCATGACAGTGTTGAGTCAAACCTTTCCCAACCACCCATGACAGTGTTGAGTCAAACCTTTCCCAACCACCCATGACAGTGTTGAGTCAAACCTTTCCCAACCACCCATGACAGTGTTGAGTCAAACCTCTATACTAACTCAGGCCATTTCTACCAATTTTAAATATTGTACTCTGTATCTACAGCTTTGTAGATTATATTAAACAAAACTCAAACTTGTACAAATGTGTGTAATGTGTGTGAAAGGTGAGCAACATTTAAATATTTCCATATATTATTGGCATGGTAAACATTCAGTTTTGTGTAGGAGACAGATGATCTGAGAGAATGACCTGTAATAAAACAAAATCTAGTTGTTTTATATAATATTACAGTTTGGCACGCACATTTATTTAGCTGCAATAACAATCAGTTCACTAGAACTTCAGGTTGCAATCCTTACACTATACCATGTTGTGGCCTGGTTGTCTAAAGTGTCTGCCTGGGAACACCCAGAGCAGAGGTTCAAATCATCACGGCTCCTACAGATTTTCTCATAAGTATTTTTTTTTTTTATAAAAAAAACTATGAAATTAAACTGAACTGAAAATATCATAGTAAAGAATCTGTAAAGATTTGTATGCTATAGTTTCAAATGAACAAATGAATTTAGAACATTGACCTTAATGTATTTTGTATACCTAATTTAAATCAAATTTTTGAAGACATGGTCTGATGGAGCAGATGTGCATACAACTATCTTTACGTGTTATTGTTTACTTTCAGGAACAATTATTCCAAGGTATACACTTAATTTTGTGTACTCAGCACATAATGGATGATCATTAACATACTGGTGCCTTTACTCTGTGATACTTATTAATAGCCTATCTTAATAGTTACAATATATTATTGCCTCATGTATTTGGGACCACAATCACTCCATGTCTTTTCAGCCTGAGCAAACGTAATCAGTCCATAAGAGCCATGAGTTAGGTTCATTACCTGCTGATTAATACAAGATTCCTGTGATGTGTAGTACTACACATCATGCATACAGTACTTTAATAACTAAAAATTATATCATTTTGTTTGTATTTCTGTACTATAATTGTCAAAATAATTGTCAAAGTGTGAGGAGGGCAGGTGTTAAACCAGCCATTAGTATTGGTTGTAACTGCATTGAGGACTGTTAGTTAGGAAAAGATACCACAAAGTTTACAGTATTAGATTTTATTAAAGTATCTTTGGTTGTTTTGGGGTATTGTCATTACCTTAAAATTATCTAGATAAACATTTAATTTATATATTACCCAGTAATTATGATATACTAGCTACACAGTTGGAATTAAGGTCTTAATTTACCACATGCTGGAACTAGATGTCATTCACAGCCATGTAATCCCTAGAATAAAGATCGAATCATTTCCTATCCAGAGCCATATAAAGTGACTGAACTGTTCTTAATTATCTCATATGCACAGTGAAAATCCATAGCTTTGGAGTATAAAATAAATGGAAATGAATTTGACTGAAGAAATGTAGTGAGTGAGGGTACCATAAGGTTCCATATTGGGGCCAACCCTTTTTGTCATAAATCAATGACATTGATGAGAATATTACAAATCACAAGCAAATTTACAAATGACTTAAGATTTATGATAAAGTAGGCAGTGACAATGATACCGAGGCTTTACAAAGAGATCACAAACCTCTCAAATTGTTGGAAATCTGGTAAATTTTTGTTTAATATTGAAAAACAAGACCTTGCATATTGGACATAATACACAAAAACTATCAAATCGGCAACATTACAGCAGATTGATGAAGACAAGAACCTTGGCGTCAAAATCCACCAATCACTATAGTTGCACAACAAATGGGAGCTACAGTGTATAAAAAAGAAGCAAACAAACCCAAGGAATAGTCCAACAACCCTATGACTTCAAGGGAAAAAAACCCAGCGTTGAATGTAATGAAACGCCATTTTTTGAATGAAATCCGGAGGCTGCCCGGAGCTATACAGGCTGATATGCTAATGTCAGACTTTGGCATCAGTCATGTGTATAGAGTTCTGTGGGGATCATGAGCCAGAACCTGGCCCCCCCTCACAGAGGCATATGGAGCAATGGCCTATAGAAATTCCAGTGTGGTTGGAAGCATTCGATGTCTGCCATCGACCGGGTTAGGCACCCAGAAAGGTAGGCATCCCAAAACAAACTCCTATTCTGGTGAAAATTGCTACAAAAAGCCGAACAAGTGAACAGGACTCTCCAAACAGAAATGAGCAAACGAGTGTGACGTCACACGTCACCGCGCCGCCGTCTGTGCAGCTGCCCCCTCCCTGGGACGGGGAAAGGGGAGCCCCAGGATCCCTGCGCTGGCCACCCACACCCCAGTTCTGAGGCTGGATATCAAAAGCACGCAAAAAACGCAGACTAGAGGGAGGGAGGGTTGCCGGAAAGCCTCCGGGACTTGCCCAGAAAATGGCTTTTCATTCCATTCAACACTGGTTTTCTGGGGGAAGCCCCGTCGGCTCCCCGGAGCTACCTACCCAAAGACGAAAACAAGAGGGACCTAACCCGGGAGGTGGAAATCACACACTCCCAAACGCAAAGCGGAGACAAACCATAACTGCCAACCCAAGGCCCCACAGGCCCGACAAGGCCCAGGAACGGCAACGAAGGAACACAGAGCCAACCTACGGACGACTAGGGCGAGGGGACAGACAGCAGACTGGCAGGACCGAACCACCCCGTGGACGACCCGAGAGAACTGCACCCTGGAACATGGAAGAAGGGAACCCGGAATAACCCAAAGTGTGACCCCGGTCTAGACAGCCGTGGCACTCCAAGCAAGGTGAAGTGCCGCAACCAAACACAACACACGATGCATTCCCGGCCAGACCAACCAAACATCAACAACCCAAGGACCCCTCCGGAAAGCAGCCGTGCCAGTCTTCGCCAGAAAAGAAGGAGACGGCTGCAAGCGAACAAACCTATCAGGAGAACCAAAAGAGCCCAAACCCAGGCACCGGAGGAGGGCAGGAAGCACCCCGACCCGACCCCCAGAGGCCAACACCAACAAGAAAAGAGCCTCGGAAAACAATCCAGAACCGAAGGGGCCACAACAAACCGAGGAGAAGAGAAAAGAGCATGCAATCCAAGAACCAGGAAGGCACAAGAGCAGGCTGGAGGTGAACCACGCCAGAGACTGCTCGCGAAGCGGTGCAGAGGCAACTCCAAAACCGAAGCAACCTGGAGCGTGGAGGGTGTGAAGGCGAGGAGGGGGGTTACAGTTAAGTGGCCCAATCACTTTGGGGTTGATTGTGATGAGAAGTGATGGATGAAAGTGTAGGTGATATATGGTGGTCAGTAGAAGGCTCGTTTTTTTCCTGATCAGCTGGCGGTGAGCAGCCATAAAACAGGTGGTGGTTGATTAAGTAGCTACTCGCCGCTTTTCCTGGAGAGCTGTGCTTGTTTTTGAATCAGTTGTTGGTGGTTGAGTGGAGTTATTAAATCCTTAATCGGTGGGTTTCAGGTCGTAGGACTTAGGTGTACAATGGGGCTGGTGGATGCCGTTCATCCTCTTGTGGTAGGTTGCTGGGTTAGGCTCTGTCGTGGATGTATCTTCTTACCCTTTGTTGGAGGGACATCTTCCTTGATCTGTGGGGCTGGTCGAACATAGCGTAATTTGTTGTGTTGTAATTTGCTATGCACAAGTTTTCAATATCAGGAATTTCTTTTTCAGGTTTATTAAACAATATAGATTTTATACAAAATTTTAAAATATCCTGAGTTATTTTACAATTTATTGATATATTTTAGTTTTGTTTTAATAGTTTTATAAAACTGTAATATCAATATAGCTATAGGTTAAGTACTAATTGTAATTAAGAAGCAATAAAATTATTATCTTCAAAAACTAAGACGGTTAGGGGAGGTTGTGGTTTTCTATTCAGTTTTTCAGGTAAACTCAAATATTCACAATATATTTGACTACGATTTAATACAGTGAAAATAAGTACAATGCGTAACTGCTATGAATAGTACATAATTGCACTTATTTGTCTTCTTACATTTACCACCCCATTTTTGGAGGACGGGCTGACCAATCCACAACAAAGCAAACTCCCACGGCGCATGCGCAGGACGCATGCGGTCCGAACCGCTCAACCCGCCCGGCGGTGAAGGCACCAACTAGGAGTATATAAGGGGGACATTATTTAAATTCTTATAAGTTGTTCAATATGTTCTCTTCTTTGACGAGTTGCACAAGAAATGGGCTGCAACTGTTCCAAGTCTCAGCATCGCAGCCCAAATAAAATGTCTGATTGAAATAGAACTAGTTTGCATGTGCAGTATTGCATATTTTTGGCATATTTGGAAATAAGGCCCCCTTAAGGAAAATTAGAAGTGCCGAGACAGAGCATGGAGAGAAGATATAATTACAAAAGAACGAGATAGTACTGAAAACCAAGAAGAAGCACGGAATAGGACCAACGAGTACAAGAAAGGACTGGAGGTAAGCCTCACCGGAAGACAGACGTTCCAATAATACGGGAAGAAGCGACGACCTTCCCGAACCTTCGAGATCCTACAGAAGGGGGGAACTAACTATCAAGGAGAAAGCGCCAAGCCAATACGACTACATATAGCACTGGAAAGGGATCAGGATAAGGATTTGGGATGGGACGGGGAGGAGGAATGGTACCCATGAAATAGCAGACATGGGTTGACATTTTAGGGTTAAGGTAGGTTACAGGGAGTTAATTAGGTAGTGCTTAGTTTTTATCTTAAACTAGTTGGGAGAGGTAGCAGTCTTTAACATGATTGGGAAGGCCATTCCACATTCTGGGTCCCTTGATTTGTAGAGCATTTCTAGTTTGATCAAGTCGTACTCTTGGAATATCAAAAAGGTATTTGTTTCTGGTGTGGTGCTCATGGGATCTGTTACAACCTTCAAGGAATCTTTTAAGGTCAGGATTGGCATTACAGTTCAGCGTTTTATATATGTATAATACACATGTGAGAATGTGTAGTGACTTAATATCTATAACATATTCAGAGATTTGAGTAGGGGTACCGAGTGATGTCTGGGGCCAGAGTTGGATACTTGTTCTAATAGCAGCTTTGTGTTGAGTAATTAGAGGACGTAAATGATTTTGGGTAGTAGAGCCCCAAGCACAAATACCATAGTTGAGATAAGGATAGATGAGGGAGTAATAGAGCGTCACCAGGGCAGGGCGATGGTACATAATATCTGATCTTAGAAAGAATGCCAACAATGCCATCATTTGAATTTGATTTTTTGAATTAGTTTTTGAAACTTTTTTTTATATAACAAAAAGAGATATATCAATATTAAAAAGAGATATATATATTTCTTTTATAAATATATAAAAATATATATATATAAAGAGATATATAAAAAGATATATATTTTTTGATATATCAAAAAGAGGCAGCTGCGTAAGTGAGGACGGGACCCCGCTTCCATTCCCTTAAATATGCCGCCCATACTTCGCAGAAAGCGCTGTGCAAATGTCTTTCTCCACTACCAGAAATTCCCCCGCTTTCCGAGGAAAGCAGTGCCCATTATTTATTTCAATACGATATAAGTTCAGGAACATTTTAGTTAGTTTAGTTTAGTTCATTTATTATGCACCCCATACCCATCCCGTGGGTGGTAGTGGAAAGGGTTACAGAGGCACATAATGGGCTCAGGGACTGAAGCTCCACAATTCATTTAGCTAAGCAAGTTACAATCTTGATGATCTAGTTACAAAATTCAATATAAGTCGTCACATCAACAATGGGTTCGAGATCGACCACAAGTACAGTTTACATTTCTTAGCTAATTACCAATGTCACACATTTAATTGCCTCCAATTGTCTAATACAATTTCTCTGTTATTTTCATCTATAGAGTCGTCTTGAGCATACTTTAGCACAGCTTGGGCAGTCAACCTGCGTGGAAGAGCTCCACTACACAAAGTTTCAAGGTCACTAGAAGTTTTCCCTGATTGGCAAGCGAACACATGTTAGGAGGGTTCAGGGGTGGAAGGGGAGGTTTGGCAGTCATTGCTTGCAAGTTCCCTCACACACGTGAGCATCATTGCAATGTTGCTGGTGGATTTTTTCTCGTGTTGGATCGAGCTGCTTTTGCTGCCGCTTCCGTTTGCTGCTGTGACTGCTGCTGGTGTTCCTGAACCGGTCATGAAGGGCAGCCGCTGCTTGAACAGTGGAGCAACCCAAGAGCGAGGTGGTAGGGAGGCTGACGTTACGATCTGTCTCATTTTGATCCAGTTCCTTATCCCCCACTTCCAGTTGACTGTGGTGTCCAGCTGTGGATGGTGGTCTCACAGTAGGTGACATTATCCCAGAACCAGGAAGTGGCCACTCTACATCAGGGGCAAGGCCCACCACTGGCAGAAGATGCAGCACCTGGTTCTTGTGGGGGAGCTGGGATGATGGCAGGAGTCTTCCGTCTGGTACCGGTCCCCTTGTGCACTTCGTAATTAAAAGATGGTGAGTTTGGTAGCCAGCTGGAGCGATCATCACCTCCAGATGGCTCTGAACAGCGAGTCGGACTGATGGCAGCATTTGGCAACTGATCTTCATGATAGTGTGAAGGGGATGGCGAGTGTTGTGTCAACACCTCCGGGTGGCAGGTGTTGACACCTGACGGACAGGCGCAGGTTGAACAGAAACCTATAGTCGTCTGGCCCCGTGATGCACTTGGTGCTTGGCAGATGGTGAAGTATTTGGTATCCAGCTGCTACGAACACATACGTCCAGATGGCTCTACACAGTTAAGGTGCCAGGCTTGAACACCGCTCCTGCCACAGTTTATGCATTTTTCACTTACTGACTGCAGTTCCTTTATGAGCTTAAAACAGACCTCAGATTTATGAGGTTCACCACACATGGCACAAAAATAGTTTTTGCTTATGCAGTACCTGGCTACGTGACGTCCCCATCGTTGACACTTATAACACCTACGAGGGGGAGGGTTGTAGAGTGCTATGTTATAGTGCCGACCTAAAGCTGCTCTAGAGCAAATTCTGTCCGGTATAGGCGTGGCACCTTTCCATGTGGCAGCTATGAGGCCATTTCTCAGACGTTTAGGGTTTATAATATTTTCATTACAGAGATATACAGGCTTAATGAGTTTATTAACATTGAATATGACAATGGTTACTTTTGGACACCTAGGTGCTGCATTTTTCATCTTAATGCCTGCATACTCTGTGTTTAGCAACACATTTACAAAAGCACTGTCGTTTGTAACGAAGACATAGTCACTTTCATCTCTAGGTAACTTAATGACCTTATCATAATGTGCCTCAGAGGCTTCACAAAACCACTGCACTTTTCCCTCTAATGTGGTTCCCAGAGGAAAATCTAGCCGTACATGTCTGGCAGCAGCCGAATTTCGTTGGTTTGATCGTGCCCTTCGATCTCGACTGCTTACGGCGCTGACTTTTACTTGTTTGCACCGTGAATCTCCCATCATCTGCACCGCCCTCTAATGTGTCGTGGGGCACCACTGAGGAGGTCCTTTTATTAAAATATTTAAAAGTTTCTGTATTAAATAATGTCAATTGTATTTGTACTGTGCATTAAAACACAAGCAAAATGACATATCCCGTTTTCTGTCCGTGGTTCCTCGGTTAGGTTAGGTTCGCGCAATTTAGTACATCGGTTCAGTGACATTATCGCCGCTCGAGAGGACGGGCTGTTGCACGAGTTAACGACCCTAGTTGGAAGCCTGGACAGAGTGGGGACGTCTTATTAGTTATTTTTTACTATTCGCTTATTACACCCAACAGTAATTTGGAACCTGGTTGTAATTTGAATCGTGGATCACATTACATCTTTGGGGAAAATATACCGCTGAGAAACCCAACCTGTTACAATTTATGGCCCGAGTATTTAATCACAACATACAAAAGGACGACTGTGATTCACTTCATTAACTGTATTTTCACGGTCAAACTTTAGAACTGGAGTAGGACAAACCCATCCTCAAGTCATTCTCTTCCAATTCCCGAAGGCGCATTCATTATTTTCTTAATACAATGCCACAAAACCTAATCATTTCTGGATGCCACGAGGCCACGTGAAATATATCAGGAATGATAAGCTGACAGGACCAAAGTTGGCCGAGATAAGATAACCTTTGATAACACCCTAATCACCTCAACGGCAGCTTTTCTGGGAAACTAGACGTTGTGACAACATGGAAATAGAACTAATCTCGTTTGAGGTTATATTGAAAGAAAGTGTGAGGTGTAGATGTGGGTGACGAAGATAACATCAGTTGCGGACAATTGCGCCACACGCACACTGGGGCCGTCCTCACCCTACTGGTTCATGACACACCTACATCATCACCTCTCAATAATGAAGGTGCTTATCCTGGCGCTGCTGGCTGGATACCTCTCGCCTGCCCGAGGTACGTCATGTCCACAATATGTACACATATTTCTAACCGTGTTGGTTCTAACATTCTTTGTAAGGGCAAAAATTACTAGTAAAATGTTTAGAATTGAGAATTATACATACGGGCAGCAGAAAACACCCACTAGACAGTGTGACAATGTAATTGGCAGAATTAGGCTGGGATATCGATACTTATGGCAGGTGGGTGCAGGTAATGAATCTTCCCCCCCCAATGTGAGCACTCCAATTGTAAACTATGTGAACAAGAGCTAGGGCACACTCCCACACTATAATTGTGAGTGCTCTGTTATGACTTCAGATCAAATGGAATGAAATACTTTGAGATCTGTAATTACACCATAAACTCACGAATATTGGAAGATATTCTTGTGCTCTACCCAAAGTTTGCCAGTGTAGGCTGTGGATCCTAACAGCTGAAATTCTGGGTAAGTCACTCGGTGATCTAAAAAAAATTCAAATTCAAATGTTTATTCAGATAAAGTACATACATACAGGGTGTGATACAAATATTGATGAATTTATAGATAGAGCTAGTACATACAATGCCTAAAGCCACTATTACACAAAGCGTTTCGGGCAGGAAAACACTAAAGACTAAAACTTAATGCTAATTGAGATTAGAGTATAAAATGTGTTGAGAAATATAAAAATAAAAAAGGGGGGAACATGGCAGAATAACAGCAAAAAAATAGAATTTGGTCGACAAACAGCATTGTTTAAATAAACAGCAGACATGGGTTAACATTATAGGGGTAAGGTAGGTTACAGGGAGTTAATTAGGTAGTGCCTAGTTTTTATCTTAAACTGGTTGAGAGAGGTACAGTCTTTAACATGATTGGGAAGGTCATTCCACATTCTGGGTCCTTTGATTTGTAGAACATTTCTACTTTGATTAAGTCGAACTCTTGGAATATCAAAAAGGTATTTGTTTCTTGTGTGGTGCTCATGGGTTCTGTTACAACCTTCAATGAAGATTTTAAGGTCAGGATTGACATTACAGTTCAGCGTTTTATATATATATATATATATATATATATATATATATATATATATATATATATATATATATATATATATATATATAATACACACGAGAGGATGTGCAGTGACTTAATATCTAACATATTCAGAGATTTGAGTAGGGGTACCGAGTGATGTCTGGGGCCAGAGTTAGATATTATCCTAACAGCACCTTTATGTTGAGTAATTAGAAGACGTAAATGATTTTGGGTAGTAGAGCCCCAAGCACAAATACCATAGTTGAGATATGGATAGACGAGAGAGTAATAGAGCGTCACCAGGGCAGGGCGGGGTACATAATATCTGATCTTAGAAAGAATGCCAACAGTTTTTGAAACTTTTTTTTATATATTTAGAATGTGTCCCTGGAAATTCAGCTTGTGATCAATGAGAACGCCAAGGAATTTGCCATTTACTTTGTTACAAATTTGGGTATTGTTTATCCTGAGATTTATTTGATTTGAAGATTTATTGCCAAACAAAATACAGAAAGTTTTGTCAATGTTGAGGGTGAGTTTGTTGGCAGTTAGCCAAAGATGGACTTTATTTAGCTCAGTATTTACTGTGGCATTTAGAGCAAGGGGGTCAGGACTGGAGTAAATGAAGGTTGTGTCGTCAGCAAATACAATTGGTTTGAGGTGTTGGGAGGCATTTGGAAGGTCATTAATGTAGATGAGAAAGAGGAGAGGGCCAAGTATGCTGCCCTAGGGAACACCAATGTTCATGGGGTAGGGTGGGAGAAATTGAATTATTCACAGAAACATACTGGAGCCTGTCAGTAAGGTAAGATTTGAGGTATTGCAGGGAGTGTCCTCTGACTCCATAATGATGTAATTTAAGAAGAAGGTTTTGGTGGTTGACAGTGTCAAAAGCCTTACGCAGGTCCACAAATAATCCAACAGGGAACTGATTTTTATCAAGAGCTGCATGAATCAAGTTAATCATACTAATAAGTGCATCGTTAGTGCTTTTTTGGGTCTGAAGGCATATTGACAAGAGCTAAGTATATTGTGTTTAGCTAGACAAGAGTAAAGCTGCTTGTAGATTAGTTTTTCAGGTATTTTTGACAAGTTAGGCAGGATTGATATAGGTCTGTAGTTGTTAACATCTGTGAGATCACCACATTTGTGGATAGGGGTTACTCTCGCTATTTTTTTTTAGAATATCTGGAAAGGTTTGGAGTTCAAGTGACTTGTTGAAGAGCAATGCAATAGCAGGAGCTAAAGATCTGGAGACTTTTTTGTAAATTAAAGTTGGTATCTCCTCAAGGGCATTTGACTTGGTTTTAAGGGAAAGGATTATCTCATTAACATCAGTGGAATTTGCAGGCGTTAGGTACAGAGACTGTGGATAGTTACCTGTAAGATAGTCCTGAACATCAGTACTGGAAGATGGAATATCATTTGCAAGGGATGACCCATTGGAAGAGAAGAACCTATTGAACTCAATAGCAGTATCAGAGGCTGTAAGCTTACCATCGTTATTAGACAGGAGTATTGGTTTGTTATTTAAAATCTTCTTTGATCCCAATATTTGTGAAATTGTGCTCCATGTTTTCTTAATGTTGCCCATTGTGTGGGTAAATTTATCTTCGTAGTATTTAGTTTTGGCTCTTCTAATTATTTTAGATAGCAATGATGAGTAATTCTTTGGAGACGATACCTAACCTATACGTCTTCTCAAGTATATTTGTATATACATATATACTGTATATTTGTATATACTCAAGTATATATCTACAATGAATCATAGAGACAGAGGTAGTGTTAGATAGATGGAGGAGGAAGTACAAGTCAAATATAACAGAACATGCACTAGGCTACCTACCAACGTCCCTAAGAACCTGTGTGAAGAAACAATAGTAAGGAAGACAATAATTGGACACCTATAGATATATAAGTAACTTTATAACAAAATATCAATACGAGTTCAGAGAATGGAAATCATACTACAAAAATCTAGTGAAGTCCTATGATAGAATGACAGATCAGAGGAGAAAAGCGAGGTTGGGTGGACTCAATACTATTAGATTATATGTAAAAAAAAATATTTGACTGTGCCGCATAAGAGGCTCCTGAAAACGATAACGAACTAGGTAGAATACTAAATTTGTAGGGAAATTCCCCAGGAAATAGAAAACAAAGTAACAGAGGCAAAAGGTATTAGCTGAATCCCTCAATGATGAGTGTTGGGAGTCCATAATACTACTAATATTCATATATAACACCAGAGGAACTAGACTCTTGTCACTGATCGCTGGTGATGCAAAGCTGATGAAAATCAGGAAACACGGGAACTATAGGCTCCAGGAAGACTTAAGTAGCGATGGTGGTTATTAGACTTCAACACAGGTATGTTCAACAGCACGAAGAAGGGAACTGCATTAAGGAGACCAGACGACCGAGTGAGGCACACATCAATAAAAATCAAATCAGCAGCATATGTTAAGCTAGTGAACATTAGGGCAACATTCAGAAATTTAAACCAAGACGCATATCCATTCCCTATATGTAGCATATATCTGAATAGTGGCCGAACTGTACGGTGATAGACTAAATGGAACTTAACCTAAGAACACGAAAGAATGGCCAAAGGGAACATTATATAGGCATACAAAGTTCTTAGGTGTTACCATAAAATCGAGACACTGTTAGGGTGAGCAGAATGAGAGAACATGTATGGAACTAGACACACAGATGAGTCACAGGGCTGCGAGGAAACCTTTCTTCAGTGTATTACCAGTAAACGAGTGAACTAGAAGGGGAAAATAAGATGGACTGTATCCGTTCATGGTTTCAGAATCTTGTATGACCAGAAACAGTGGAATCGGGAGTCATTGCAGTAGATGGTCGACAGTTGAAAAAGTGGGGCCTAAGAGCCGAAGCTCTGTTCTGAAAACTGTCAAGAAGTGTTTGGTAATAACACGCGGTTCACAGAGACCGTCCCAGCGAGGTATAGACGGCTCGTTGAGTCAGAAGAGATAAGGCAGACAACACATACTACACTCATACGCTCGAGTCAAATCTTAGTGTGTACCACACACATGTGATATATTTCTCCTTACACGCTATCCAATGTTGGATCTCTGTGAACCATATGTTATTACCAAACACTTCTTACTTGACAGTTTCCAGACCAGAGCTTCAACTCTTAGGCCCCACTTTTTTCAACTTTAGACCATCTAGTGCAATGACTCCCGATTCCACTGTTTCTGGTCATATCTGATTTTGAAATCATGAACGGATATAGTCCATCTTAGTTCCCCTTCCAGTTCGCTCAACGCGATAATGTTCGCTAACTTTGTATGCGTCAATGTATACTATACTTTGTTTATCTCTTAAACCGTCAACACCATCCCCTCTCCTACTCACGGTCGCTCTCCTATAGGTACAGGCAGCAGAGCGCCGGACCAGGACAACTTCGACAAGGACAACTGGATCTCGCGACTCTACAAGGATAAGCTCAAAGGCTACAACAAGGAGTCGAGACCCGTCCTGGACCACACCCACAACACCACCGTCTATCTTGGTCTCTCTCTTAACTACATCCACCTGGTAGGTGGGTCGGCAGGTCGGCCTGTGTCTCTCTCATTTGATATGTAGAATTCCTTGTCTGTACACTATCTATCGATCTCATTTGGTATGTATACGAAATTCCAAAAATATTTTTTGTTTCTCTAGTGCCGATCTTAATTTTGAGTTACGTCAGTGTATCTGTATATCTCGTCTGTGACATTTGGTAATTTACTTCCTTATCTTTTATTCGTAACTATCTTTCATGCATGATACTTTTAAAGTATAATGTCGCAAAGTTCATAATGAAAATCAGAACAAACAAGAACTGCAGGAAGCTCCAGTAAGATTGAGAAGTTAGTTATGGTCGGAAAAGTGGTTACTGGACTTCAACCCATATAAGTGCAACATCATTAGGACAAAAACAGGAATAAGGTCTGAGTAACAATATATAATGGCATAGAGGAACTTACCGGTGTCAGCATCTTGCAGTAGACGACACCAAACCTTCTTCAGGAGTCACACACAACAATAATCACATCAGCATTACGTGTTGAGCTGATGAACTTTGGGACAGCCTTCAGGGGCCGAGCCAAGGATGCCTTCAAAGCACTTTACAGAACATGTTCTACCAGCATTAAAATACGCAGCACTTGCGTGGAGCCTTCACCACAAGATAACACTCAAAAGATTGAGAAAGTACAGAGGTTTGATACAAAACTTGACCCAAAAATTGAGGGCATTTAACTATAAAGGAGAAACTGAGTTAATTAAAATTGTCGACACTGGACGCATAAAAAAGGAGTGGACTTGAAGTAACTCGAGGACATGCTATAGCAGTTACGCAGATGAGACACATGGCTGCGAGAAAATATTTCTTGTGTAAAGGATATTAAGCCACAATTAACAACTAAACCTCACTTCTCTATAAACACTGTTAGGTAAGCACACTTCTACAATTAAATATTTAAAAATGTAATACTTCTCTCAAAGTAAAATATAATTCCTATATTTTTTATTTTATTTCAAATAAAGTTTGTCAAAAATAAACTAATTGAAGACCAGACAAGTCAGTTGATCGTTTATCGAGGAAATGAACACTTTAGGTACATAAATGCAATGTATTACCTGTATATATGGTAGCCTAGCCTCTCCTCCCTTGACAGTACTATAGTAACCACATGGACCACCGTACATATATTGACGTAATGGACAATTTGAAAATAGAATATATTTGGACAAACCGGAAAGTTTTGTATTTATATTGTAAATAATACCTAACCCAGGTATTATTACTAGGCCTGATACACACTATTATCTGAAGCCTAATATAGTACATATATTTGCTATACTAGGCCTAGGAATATTTAAGTTTTGTTTTAACTTTATTTTTCCGGACTATAAACTGAATAGTACCAAATTCTACTAAATCTAATTATCCATCACGTCACTATATGTACGGTGGCCCACATAGTTACAAAATGTACTATCTAACCAAGAGAATGGGTTGCGCACTCAGGCTTCAATATTAATTATATCAAATGTGCTTATGTGACAATATTTCCTTCCTAGGATGATGTACGCCAAGAGCTGTCTGTGAACGCCTGGTCTATTATGGTGAGTATACAGTATAACCCCTTTCCTCTACTTCCCGTTTACGGGCTATTAATGCCCGTGACACCTCTTGGGTGGTTTAATCTTCATCAATCAATCGATCCCGCTGTTCCTTGGTGCAAATTCTCACTTCTAAATTATAATATAAATTATAAATATAAATTTCTTAATTATTATTGCTCATAACCTTTCCAGTATATTAGCAGATTAGCAGAATTCTGTCTTTCAGCTTACGCATTATATTCGCCCACGAAATACCAGTTTGGAAAACATTTTAATCAAATCTAGAGCGAGTCAAGAGACATGTGTTGACCGACAGCTGTCACCTTAATGACGCATCCATAAATGTTTCTCAGTAGCCCAGTATCCAGACTGCGACTGTATATAAACTACTAACACATTAAGACATCAATGACAATTATATTCGTTACATCCCCAGTTTGCTAACTGTAGGTAGTAACCGAGTGATTGTAACCTATTCTATTCACCTAGGTTTTAGGAGACTAACTTATTATAACCTATCCACAGCTGCCCACTGGATGGGTGGGGGGGGGGCGGTGTGCAGGATAAACATATAAATTATTGTGACACTAGCTCTCCCCACATGTCAGTTGCTTAATTTAGAAATTGTACTTGTAGTCGGTCTCGTGCCCATTGTTGATGTGACGATATGCACTGAATTTTGTAACTAGCTCATCAAGATTGTAACTTGCTTAGCTAAATGAATTGTTGGGTTCAGTCCCTGAGCCCATTATGTGCCTCTGTAACCCTTTCCACTACCGCCCACAAGATGGGTATGGGGTGCATAATAAATTAACTAACCTAACGCCTTCCAATTTTACTAATTTACTGTACGTTACGATATGTTCTAGCGGCTTTACTAAAATACACCTTTGTATTTCCTCGTTGTTAATGTTAAAAACTACACCTGACCTTTTGAAAAAATTCTGTAGATCGACATTTTTTTTATTTATTTATTTAAATATACAAGAGTTCTTACATTCTTGTACAGCCACTAGTATGCGTAGCGTTTCAGGCACTGCAAATGATTCAGTATTTTAAGTTTCAATGAGATCCGCCCTGTCATGTCTGATATAGTGTTGTTAATCTTGAGGCCCTTAACCGTTCCTGGTATGAGAATTGACTTACAGTGTCCTTAGAACGGCGTAATTAGTATGACTGCACTGTTTCCCACAGACATGGGTGGACGAGTACCTGAGGTGGGAACCCAAGAACTACATCAACCTCGACCGCATCCACTTCGACGACGACGACATCTGGATGCCGGACATCAGCGTCTACAACAGGTTAACCTCCAGTCTTCTAGTGTGATCATATTCACTGATGCTAGTGAAATATTTGTGCTTATATTTGTTTTAATTTTTAAATAACTTCGCTGTCTATTAATGGGTTTGTAGGACAATCTTCGGCTCACAACTGAGCCGGGGATCAGGACGGAAATGGTTGGCTGGGGTTCCTTTCACCAGATGCCTCTATTCACCTAGGAGTAAAATAGGTACCATTCATGCAGGTAGTTAGGCAACTTTTGTGGGTTACATCCTGGGAAAGGCCTGTAGTTAGTCTAGGGGAATCTCTAATTTAAGTACAGGCTTCCTGGCTTCGACAATAAGAATTGTATTATATTGACAAACGTTGTTCCACAGCGCTGAGGGTTCGGATGTGCATCCGTTCGGGCGTGTTCCGGTGTTGGCCAACAGCGTGGGTCAGACCTACTGGTTCCCGCCCACACACCTCGTCGTCAAATGTGACCTCGACTTGACCAATTGGCCAAGTGACGAGCACAGTTGTCTGGTCAGGATGGGGTCCTGGACACATCACGGCGAACAAATTGACATTCAGATCATGTCCAACAACGGCACGAACGGGGTAGGTGTGGTATTCTTTTTGTTATGTCACGTGTATTAGTATACAAAGCTCAACATACGGAGTGAACATTATCAGAAAGCAACACTGTACTGACCTATGTGAGGCAGGTACAACTTGCACTATTTCTTAGGGTGAGATACATTATTTCTACGTTGGTATAAACAAAATTTAATTACATTCTGTAGTACAAAACCGGAACTGCGTGTCACGGGGCTGTGATATTCGTCATTACCTGAGGACCACTAACACAAGTGGCCTCGACGAGAACAGGAAGCCGGCGGCTTGTTGAAGATCCTCCGCCCCCATTAATTTGCCTTTATGATCTTTTCCAGTTGTACTTTAAATTTTAAGTCTTGGCAATTTACGGCTTCTGCGGGTAGGCGGTTCCATGGGTTTATAACCCTGTGGGTAAAAAAGCATCTAGGAGTAAAATAGGTACCATGCATGCAGGTAGTTAGGCAACTTATGGGTTACATCCTGGGAAAGGCCTGCACCTCTTCCTCTCAGTCCTACATTGTGGCTTGTTTAGCTTGAAACCGTTAACCTTTGTTTGTTGTATTTGATATTTTGAAGAAATTTTCCGGATCAACATCCATCAAATTATTCAATATTTTAAAAGTTTCAACGAGATGTGTCCTCTCATGCCAGGTCTGCAGTGTAGTTAGCCCTGTGGCCCTCCGGTAAATTCGGATAACGAATATCACAGTCCCGTGACATGCAGTTCCAATTCTGTTCTACAGAATGGTAAAACAATTTTAGATTACAATGTAGAATAGCGTAGCTAACCCTAACAAATTGTACCATTATGGTTTAATCAAGTTTATTTTGCCACGGTACTGGCTCTTGGGCTGCCTTACCAACTCAACACACACAATCTAGCAAGCCCCGCCCCAAGGCAGGGTGAATCAAGGCACGGCCCCCATTGAAGTTGCTCCCAAAATTGGTCTCTCAAAAGGATACGATTAGATCCCCCACACCGAGCACAAAGTAATGCATGTACAATTATACTTTGATTTCATTACATAACTCTTCGGCCCCCCCCCTCCCATTCCCCAGCCAAAACCCCTTGCACTGCCCGCTGACTTTTACGTTACGATCGTGTCCCCCTTTGACAGGAATAAAGGCTCACAAACAAAATTATCTAGGCAGGCCTACACCTCTGAAGGAGGCACACTTGGAATGTCACTTATGCCGCGGTACATAGAAATATTCTTCAGCCTTACTCCCACAAAGCATGACAAACGCGGAGGAGGAGTGAAGTTGCATACAGTTATTACAGTTCTTAAATAAGAAAGATGGTCATAGTACATAAAAGAGAAACAAGGACTTATCCGAGATGAAATCCCAACAGTCAACAAAATACCTTTGAGTCTGAATCCATTATTCATTGAAAGTTGCACAAGTGGGTGCAACAGTTATAATAATACCTATATTATCAAAACCTACCTATAATCTACCTATATTATCAAAAATATTTTTAAAAATTACTTACAAACAGCTGTACTCATATCTCGTAAAATTCAATATACTAAGTCCCTGTCAGTTTGGCTTCCGCTCCCAAAAGAGCACCAATGATGCAATTGTTAGTCTGCTTAATTTAATCAACCCCTTGACAAAAGTGAGTTTCCAGTTGGAGTCTTCATTGACCTGAGAAAGGCTTTTGATACTGTTAACCATAACTACCTCTTACTTTAACTCCACCATTATGGAATCTGAGGCATTGCTCTGAAATTTGTCTGATCCTATCTTAGTGACAGACACCAATATGTAGCCATCAATGATATAACCTCTCCCACTCTACTATTAACCGTAGGGGTGCCACAGGGCAGCATCCTAGGACTCCCTCCTATTTCTTATATACATCAATGATCTGCCTAATGTCTCTAACATAATTAAACTTATATTGTTTGCTGATGACACTACTCTCATCTACTCAGATCCCAACCCACTCATATTAAATAATGTTGTAAACAATGAATTAAAAAAAAGTCCACTTATGAATGTCAACCAACAAACTCACACTAAACATAAAAAAGACCTACTACATCTCATTCGGAAGCAAATCAACAAATGCAATTCAGCTTCAGATAGACAATGTTAACATCAGCAATAAAAATGATGGAAAGTTCCTTGGCCCATACTTAGACAAGAGACTCGACTTCAGCATCGACATACAACACATAACTAAATCTAAAACAGTTTGTATACTCTCTAAGATCAGATATTATGTACCCTACTCTGCCCTCCTCTCATTATATTATGCATTTATCTATCTCTATCTTACTTATGGTATCTGTGCATGGGGTTCAATCTCTGCAAACTACCTCAAGCCCATCATCACCCAGCAAAAATCTGCTATCAGAACAATAACAAACTCTGCTTTCAGACAACACACAGCTTCCCTGTTTAAATCCCTAAACATGCTAACCATAAATTCACTCCACACATTCTCTTGTGTCAATTTCATTTGCAAAACCCTTTTCTTAAGTGCAAACCCTGGTCTGAAACTCTTCCTGGACAGATGTAATAGAACACATAATCACTAAACCAGACTTAAATATCTCTTTGATATCCTCAGAGTCAAACTTAATCTGTGTAAGCACTCTGCAAATAAAGGGACCTAGTCCATAGAACTCACTCCCTAACGAATTGAAAAGCTGTCCAACTTTTGCCTTATTAAAAAAATAAAACCAAAAAGTTCCTAATTTCATCTTCGTAGTTTCCTACATTGAGCTTCCTAATTTCAAAAAGTTCCTAATTTCATCTTCATAGTTTCCTACCTAGTTCTTTAAACTCGCTCACTATCCAGTGCGAGTTTATAATCTGTATCTGTATCCACTGTATCTGTATTTTGTGCTACCCAATCCCCCAATATATGTACCTAAGCCATATAACTTTACCATTAAACACTGCTGTCATCTTATATGTGCTATCAGTGTGCTTTAATAGTTTATGTTATGTATTCTCATAAACCCAATGTACCTTCTTGTATATAAATAAATAAATAAATTTAATGTGCCTACTAATCTTTGTCATATCAATCAAAGCTTTCAATGTGCTTTAATGTACTTTAATATACTTGCTAATCTCTCAAATTTTCTTACAATATACCTGTTAACATTTTATATATTTTGCTAGAAATTACATACTTAATATTATCCGTTAGATTAAGGACCTGCCCGAAACGCTGTGCTTGCTAGTGGCTTTACAAGAATGTAAACACATCATGCTATGTACTCTCGTAAACCCAATGTAACTTCTTCTATAAATAAATAAATAAATAAATAAATAAACTAACCAAACCCTTGGAATAATCAAGCGTACCTTTACCTGTAAAAGAAGGTAGTCATTCAATTGTATAAGTCTCTGGTGTGCCTCCACCTGGATTATTCCATGCAGGCGTGGAGACCTATCTTCAGAAAGACACAGCTGCTCTTGAAAAGATGCAAAACCGGGCAACAAAAATCATTCCAGAGCAAAGTCATCTCTCGTATCAGGAACGGTTGAGGGCCACAGGGCTAACACTAAACAAGGCATGACAGGGCGGATCTCATTGAAAATTTTAAAATACTGAACAATTTTCCGGGATGTTGACCCGGAAAATTGATTCAAAAGGTCAGATACAACACGAACGAGTAGCTACGGTTTCATGCTCAACAAGCCACAATGTAGGTCTGAGAACAGGAGATAATTTTTATCACCCGTAGGGTTATAAACCCATGGAATTGCCTACCCGCCGAAGCAGTAAATGCCAAAACTGTTGGATTAAAATACAACTGGAAAAGATCATCAGGGTAAATGAGGGGACCTTTGACAAACCGCCGGCTTCCTGTCCTCGTCGAGGCCACTAGTATTAATGGCCCTCACGTAAACTCCTGTATACATCCTCCATAGACACAGTCCAGCTACAAATTGAATCCGCGTTCTTACGCTGCCCCAGAGGAGCTCAAATTATCATACTGCAACAGTTATCTGACGGACTCCTGGTTCAACCTGACGACGAACGGACGTCTGGACACTTCCGCCTGGGAGCCGCCGGACCACGTCCTGTTTTCGTGTTTGGGCTTTGCTACTGCCGTTTGGCATCCCTGTTCAACGGTCCGGTTGTACGACACCTGGCGCACATATCGCCTTGGGTCACGGGATTGTTGATACTTTTTTTTTACGTGTTCTGGCTGGTTCTCCCGGCGGGGTGACTACGTTGTTCCAGGGGCCGACTTGGCCGAGAGGTGCCGGGGGTTGGTGGGTCTTTGTGGGCTCCTGGTGTGCCCTCAGTCGTGGTGGGCGGCTGGTTTCTGCTCTGCCGGAGAGCAGTAGATGACTTTTTCGTTTTAGATGGGGTCCGAGTTTTGATTTTGTTACCCAGTGTTCTCTGTGTGGGGCGGGGCCGGTGCTTGTCACCCTGAGGGACTCCTGGGACTCCCCAATCATCTACCCGTTTACGTTTCTTTGCCGCGAGGCATAATAGTTTCCAGTGATTGACGTCACTCGTTTCGCGATAGGCTTGGTGTTTCATCTTTCAAATTAACAACAAAATCAGTTATCTGACAATCCTCCAGCTACTACCAATCTCTTACATAGTCATAAAATATATGTAACCTTCTGGCCGTCTGTAACCGATTTACTCACTAACTTTTCTTAAAACTAGCCAGGCGCTTACATTGTATTAATCAGTCATGCGTCTGACAGCACTCTAGGATCCCAACTGACAAAAACCTAACAGGGTACATCTGTTTTCAATAGATTATGTTACACTAGTTAGGGCCTACCCTCGTCATAACACTGCACAAACGTCAAGCGAGGTCTCATTGGAGCAAGGCTAGCAATAAGTGTTCTTATTGCAACACTTCATTCTGTGTCTAAAGCAAAATATTGTGTCATTATCTATATTACATTTTATACTTCTGTCTTGATCTTAGGTTACACTAACCATTATTCCAAGACAATCCAATTGCAATTCATTCTGAGCTACCTATGTGCTTTAATATACAGTACCTACAATTTTTCTCTCATCTTTTATTTTGTTCATGCTATGTAACTTATCATTTTTATAAATTTTGCAAGTATTTACCTACTTATAAGTTTCTTAGATTAAGGACCTGCCCGAAACGCTGCGCGTACTAGTGGCTTTACAAGAATGTAATTACTATGTTATGTATCCTCACAATACCAATGTACCTTCTTGTATATATATAAATAAATAAATCAATAAATAAAGACCTTGAAATAATTTTGCAAATGGATTTACGAGTATCCATTTTACGAGACGATTGTTGGTGTCGCATTCAACTTTAGCAAAGCTTTTGATACATAAAAACATAACAAATTGAGTAGTAAATAAATTTCGATATATTCTTTAAGCCGAACTTACTTTGTTGACGTTGGAATTATTATTCCCAATAACAAGGTAGTTTCCTACCCTGTGCTTCAAACTCACACTTATATCTTGCACTCCCACTTCCCCAATATTAGTACTTAAGACATATATCCTTACCAGTGTAATCACCTCTTGTCAGTTTATATTGTAGTTATTTGTTGATATAAAACCTTGCTACAATGTACCTTTGCATCTTACCTGATATGTTAGATTAAGGACTTGTCCGAAACGGTATGCGTATTAGTGGCTTTGCAAGAATGTAAAAATACCAATCTTATGTAATCTCACCAACTCATTGTACCTTCTTGTGAATAAATTATTATCATTATACATGCAAATATAGCTGTTATATAAACGCACTAGTCTACATTTAAGTCAAATTTATACATTACAGTAATTATTAAATGGAGGAATCGAGTTGATGTTGTTAAATACGTGTAAACCTACCTCTTCGTAGCCTTGTCGTTGACGGTGCCAGTGGGAACTGTCGGTGTATGGGTTATAACACAAGAAATAAAGGAACAAGCGTCTTTTCCCCGTGGCGGATGACGGCCGACTGACGACTTTCTGCCCAGTCCTTGGAGAACGTAAACAATACAACGCACCGCAGCGACAATATCGGAAATAATGTACCGACAACCCAACATACCACACACCCAAACAAACGACGCATACACACATGCCAACCCATGGTGGACAGGCCACCGAATTTTCAAACTTTTCACTCTATACCCACAGAATCTATATACTCTTCCAGAATATCACCTCCCCCCATGCTTTCCAAACCCTTTGGACATCAAATCAAATCGAAAGTATCGGAAATTCTCTAAGAGTAGGTGGGGATGGTTTTCATCCCCGTTTACATGTTGAGTAGGTGGGAGTGATTTTATCCCAGTTTGTGTTGACCGAGGTGGTGGTGGTAGCTTTATCCTAGTTGACTGTACCCGTGTTTAATAATTTTGAGTACCACTCCTCCTAAACATAGTGAAGTGTAGTTTTGACAATGACCTTTGACACATGGGCCATGTGTCTGCATTTGACAGAGCGCGGGTTAATCTGCAGCTAGAACACCCAATTTCTGGCGTAGCCTCATCTATACTGTATATGTATGCTTATTTATGTCTGGGGCTTTTTGTGGCTGTATGTTTCAGTTTATGTCTATCTCTTAGTGTCTGGATCCGTCCGTCTGTGCTTTTATGTCTGGGTCCGTACGTCTGTATATCTGGATCTGTCCCCACGTGCTGACAAAGTAGTGTTTACAGGTGATAATGACCAACTTCGAGAAGAACAACCAATGGAAACTGATTAATGTGACGGCGACGCGTTCCCTCATCAGTCTGGAAGAACACGACCCATATGTCGAGGTCGACTTCACCTTCAATGTGAAGCGCCAGGCCAGTATGCACGCCACCTTCATCACACAGTCCACGTTAGGTGAGCTGATACCAACGACTCTAGCACCAATCCTGCATCTACACAACCTTGAAATCACCTAACCTATTGAGGCAGATGCATAAAAACGTCAATATTATGGATCTTATGTTTTATTAATTTCTTGCATTTTTAAGATTTCTCGCTTAATGATTTTATTATATTCTGGACATAATTTGTCTAAGAAGTGTGCTTTATTAACCTATGCTCAACTATGTTTGTGATAATTATTGTATAAGCAAAAAATACTACACAAAAAACGTAATAATTAAAAATAATAGAGAAAAATTGTAGTGAATCATGTTTAAATACTTAAATATTAATTTTATCCAGCAAATGCCATGATTTGCAAATGCAAATCTACCTTTATGTAGTACTAAGAAGTACCCTGTGCAGAAGACACATCAACAGTGGGTTGCTGAGCTAATGAATCAGTCAACACATACTCAAGGAATATAATATTTAGGAAAGCCTTATCATCTTTTTTGGGAGCCTGCATCATCATAATTCTTGTACTGTATTACTTATACAAGAGGAAAGAATAAAATATTTACGATAGCATTAGATTACTCTGTTAGCCTGAAATAGATTACCATAGAGGTTTGTGGTTACTAAAGCGGAGAGAGATTACTACAAGGACCTATAATATCTGATAATAGGGTAGCAGCACACTGTTGTTCACCTAAGCTTGTTAATACTAAAATTATTGCTAATGCTTGTGACTGCTCTAGCCTTAGTGATGGTGGTGCTGATGTCGTACGCTCTGCCACTTGACAGCTTCTTCAGTCGTCTGATAATTCACCTCTTCGCTCTGGGTGTGCTCATCACTTGCTACTTCAGCCTCTTCGCCTTCCTACCGGCCAACGGTGGGCCTGTACCACTAGTGGGTGAGTTCTTTCAGATTTCCAAGGTAATCCACTATAATCTTTATACCTTGTATATCAGCAAGATGATCATCGGAAGTAACACACACACTATGGTAACTGAGGCAGCCTCCTGTCCCATCGAGGCCACTATAGAGATGGTGGCCCTTAGGTAAATATACACCCTGCACTGTCCAACAAAAAATATTTGATCCTTAATAAGATGCCATTAGACTATAATAGTTTTAGATCCCTGCCACTGAAACATGAGGCTAATCTAGGGGTGGGATGTTGCTAGAGTGTAAGTCAGACCCACTCAAACCTCTGAAAATACGATTAGGTCAGGTAAAATTTTATAAATAGATGAAGCTAAATTATATGGTTGAATAAAAAAAAGACAATTAGATAAGCTAGATTAGATTTAGATAGATCAGATAGCACAATATATTTGAAGTCACTGTAGTCAAGTTAGTATCTCAACCAAGTGGTGTTTTGCATCGTTGCAGTTCGTTACTACTCCGGGACAATAATCCTCACTACCATCTCCCTGCTCTGTACATTCTTCCTGACGGCCCAGGGCAACTGCTGCACCTCCACCCCAACCAACACCCTAAGCAGAAAACTGGCGAGTGCCGTCACCTTCGTTCCTGGTCTCCGAGATGTCGTGCCTCAGGTGGGTTTTTCTTGGGGCTTGACTGCTTCAGTCTCAAACGTGGTTGTTCAATTTAGTCACTTAAGGTTTATTTGGATTTAAGTGTTTACCTAGTTGTGCCTACAGGGAAGTGAGCTTAGGAGCCCTGCTTCATAGCTATTGTACCTGGTACATTTATACCTCCCGGCCTCTTGACGTACAGTCACATACTTGCCTTCGAGGATGTGCGCACGTGTAATTACCCAAGTGCAATTACTTAAGTGTAGTTACAGGATGAGACCTACACATGTGGTGTCCCATTTTCCCAGTACTCTTTGTGGTATAACGCTTTGCAACTATTGACAGTTTTGGCCTCCACCGTCTTCTCACTTAGTTTGTTCTTATGTTCCTATCCAGGTTGGATAAAAAGAACTTTCCAAACTAGAGATGTTATACCAATGATGATACTTTTCAAGACCATAGTGCTCTCTAGAGTGGAATACTGATGCACAATGACAGCCCATTTCAAAGCTGGAGAAATTGCTGACCTGAAAAGCATGCAGAGATCCTTTACTGCTAGTATCCACTCAGTAAAACATCTAAACTACTGGGACCGACTAAAACGCCAAAATTTCTATTCTCTTTAACGCAGGCAGGATGGCTAAAACAATAATTTACACATGGAAAATATTAGAGGGGCTGGTCCCAAACCTGCACACAGAAATCACACCACACGAGACCAGAAGGCATGGCAGGATGTGCAGAATACCCCTGTTGAAAAGCAGAGGTGCAATAGATACTCTTGAGAGAGAATTCTATCAACATCAGAGGCCCAAGACTGTTCAACAGGCTTCCACTACACATAAGAGGCATAACTAGCTGACCCCTCGCAGTGTTCAAGAGAGATTTTGATAAACGCCTCCAAAGGATACATGATCAACCAGGCTGTGATTCATACGTCAGGCTGCAAGCAGCCACATCCAACAGCCTGGTTGACCAGTCCAGCAACGAGGACTCTTGGGTGAGGAATGGGCCATGGGGACGTTGGGCCCCAAAACCATCGTAAGGTAACCACAAGGTAAGGTAAGGTACCAATCATCTACCACTGCAAAAGAAAATGGTCTAATATTTTTTTCTAATAATCGTAGGACTTCCTCAACCCCAGACTATTGGTTCCCTATTCCCTGTTCTCAATCTCTGGATTTTAACTTTTACATGCAGCTTGCCTTTAATGAATTTATAGAAAAGGTCTGGATCTGTTTTATATTTGTCCGCTATACTGTTCTCAAAGTTCCTTTCGGGCTCTCTTCTCACTGCTGTGTAATTGTTTCTTGCTTGTTTGTAATGCTGGTATGTTTGAGGTATGCCTCTTCCGATACTGAACCTATTTTCTTGTCTTTGGCCCCCCCCCTCAATTTCTGTTGAACCAATCTTGTTTTCTGGTCCTGCATATCTGTTTTGGTATGAATGTTTGTGTGCATTCATCGTTTACTTTGAAAAATTTGGTATACATCTCATTTACTTCCTTGCCTAGCACCAAGTGTGTCCAATTAAACTCATTAAAAAAAATTCTAAGTTCCCCATAGTGTCCTCTCTTGAAATTGAGTTTATCAACTGTTTCAATGTCCCCATTCTCCATTACATTATATCACAAAGCATATTTAATTTCCAACAGAACATGATCACTCTTTCCCGAGGAAGGAAGGTACTGGATGTTAAATATCTTTTCTTCTTCTTCTTGACATATCACACACACATAAAGCCCAAGTGTGATGTCACACGTGCTTGAAGAGTCCACCATCTGATCCATCAGCTCTGCCCTTTGACCATCAGAATAGTTCAATGCAATCACTCATTTCATTGATTTTTTGTAATATATTTGCATTTAAAGCTGTACTGAATTAGTATTGACAGCTTCCCTATCTAATTCATTCCCAATATTTACAAACCTTACATTGGAGCAGTTAAAGTTACCGATATCCGACTCATTTCTCTCTCCTGTTTCCATATGTGTTCCCTCGTTCCACTGCTTCTCGCTCTGAAAATTGTTTTTAGTCTACTTTTTAATTCCCCTAAAAACATTGTAGTTTATTGTGAATCCCACACTCATCCTTTGAGCGGTATTTATTGTGTACTCCATACTCGTCCTGTGAGCAACAGCACAAATGAACTACAGAGAACACGAAAGGTTTTAATCAGACCTCAAGTGAATGGGTGTTGTGTGTCATTTCATCTGCACCTTTATGTTTAATATAATGGTAACAACACGTCTTGCGCTGAAATTCTTATAAAAGACAATATATAATTGTTACATATTAAAGGCAAGTCATTTTGGTAATACTGTACTTAACAATTTTCAATATTGAAAATTACACGGTAATAGAAGTGTTGCAGTCTCAACAGAAGTTTCAATAGAAGTCTCAATAGAAGAACTTCTATTGAGACTCAACAGTCTCAATAGAAGTTGCATTTTAGGCTACACAACTTATTCATTCATTCACCCTCATTCATTATTCACATTCATTCATTCACACACATTCATCATCATTCACTGTCACTCATTCATTCACTGTCACTCATTCATTCATTCTCACTCATACATTCTCTCTCACTCACTCTTTCCTCCCATTAGCCCAAGAACATGCCTAAGTTGTTGCATTTCTTTGGGTTCCACCATTGGCAATGGCTCCCTACCTGTTTTCACTATCATATTAACTTTGGTGATAATATATTAAAAAAACAGCATGAAATTATAATTAGCGTAACTTACATATAGACTCACCGTATCTTTTTAAACTAAACAACATAGATTGCATAATGTATTATACCTGAAATTATTGATCAAAACAACATTTTTCTTCAGCAAACGTATAACCATCTTGAGGCCGAGATGATCGAGGAAGGAGACGGGAGCAGCACCCAGCCAACTACTGCACAGGACAGCTCCGGAATCAGCCTCTCACAGATCAAGCGAGTGGTCAACTTCCTCCTCCTGGTTCTCTTCACTATTGCCTATATAGTGGACTATGCAGTTCTTAGAAGTGTTGCCGTTTAATAACTATAAAGCCACTCCCCCTCAGAATTTCATGACATGTGATAGAGGAGCTGTGGATGTGACTGTGCTGTTTACACCGATATTTAGGTACAGTACTTGGTTAGAGAGCTCAGCTGGGCTCTGTTGAGAGCTCTACAACAGAGATCTATTGAGGTGGCTACAACAGAGATCTATTGTGATGGCTACAACAGAGCTTCATTGAGGTGGCCACAAAAGAGCTCTACTGAGGTGGCTACACACAAGCTCCACTGAGGTAGCTACAACAGAGCTCCAGAGGTGGCTACAACAGAGCTCCACTGAGGCAACTACAACAGAACTGCTTACTCTATTGGCTGAATTCTTTGCCGTAATGGACGACTGTAGATTTTGGCATTCGTGTTGTATTTAATGTTGACATGTTTTGAATAGTGAACTCGCATGGCACTACATGCAATAATAATTGTGAAGACTGTGTATATTTGTGTATGAAATAATCAACTTTTTTTTTAAGCAAAAATGTAGGGACTATTTTATGGTTTATATGGTTAAAGCAAGAATGTAGGGACTATTTTATGGTTTGTATGGTTAAAGCAAGAATGTAGGACTATTTTATGGTTTGTATGGTTAAAGCAAGAATGTAGGGACTATTTTATGGTTTGTATGGTTAAAGCAAGAATGGAGGGACTATTTTATGGTTTGCATGGTACTTTTATCTTTTATGTATGAAATGAGAACTAGACAAGGTTTGTGATCAGGGTTCTAACATGAAATGTTAACGGCAGTCTAAAGAAGAATTAGCCATTAATGTTTGCTTTAAGTAAATGTCTATGGCATTGGTATCAGTTCTTAGAATTTAGTTGCTTCTGATTTTTATCAGACTAAGATTGAGAAATGTTTTGATTTCATATACAAAAATTCATGAGAGGGAAATATTCGGTCTTCTTTCAAAGATTATAATAATAATAATAATGACATTTTAAAATGTTTTCAATATTTTAAAAAATAAGTATTAAAAAGTTATTTGTCCTCAGAAACTACATAATTCTTAAATTAAAATGTGTTATCATCCTAATCCATTTTTTAATTCGGTCTGCATGTTAATTGACAATGGTTGTATCGAACAAATTCACATGTACCAATCAAGTTTTCCGATGAAATACACAAAAATCAAATTTGTTATGAGTTTAAAACATGTATTAAAAAAATGTAATAAACCATGTAATAAATAAACTTCTTACTGGTTTGTCCAATATTTACAGTTCTTATGAAATGCAGAATAATTCTGCCTCTCTCATACCTACTGCTTGATATATGCTCAATCTGCCACTTAGACTGATGAACCCAGCGACAGTCCTGCTTCTTTCATGGGCGGAGCTCTACTCCTTGTGGTCCAGGTGGTTGGGCATTGGGCTTTAACAATCCTTATATTCCTTCAAATTGCTATAATCACACTGGCTTATTGCTTTCTACTCACAATTACCTTACCTCTTTAATATACTTATATAGCTCTTCATAACCATCCTGCTTCTCACATATACCGTCTGTAAAATTTTGAATTAATCTGTGCTAGCTACTTTTCTGAGATATTCTACTAGGCTGTGAGGTTATAAAAGGCATACTGTACTTCATCAAGTCTTTCAATGGGGCACAGAAAATAATATGATGTTTAATGGGGATACGTTCCAATTACTGTGCTGTGCAAAAGCAAAAATATCAAAGCAGAAACCACATAAAACACAGTCAAACCAGATTATTGAAAGAAAATCAATGCAAAAGTTTTAGGAGTAGTTACGTTAGAAAACCTTACCTTTAAAGAACACAATAAAGTTGCTGTCAAAACTGCAAGAAAAATGACAGGTTGGATAAAAAGAACCTTCTAAGCAAGAGATGCCATGCCAGTAATGATACTTTTTAAGACATTAGTGTTCTCTAGAGTAGAAGATTGTTGCACACCAACAGCCCCATTTAAAGCTAGATAAACTGCTGACCTGGAGAGCATGCAAAGATCTTTTACCACTAGAATCCACTCAAACATCAAAATTATGGGGACCACCTAAAAATTTTAAATCTGTATTCCCAAGAGCGCAGGTGTGAGAGATACATAACAATTTACACTTGGAAAACATTAGAAGGATTGATTCAAACCTTCACATTCCTTTATAATAAATATAATATAATCTAGAATAATCTAGTTCATAAAATGAAATAATACCTGACAACACAATTTGTTCTGTTTAGAATACAAAACTTTAAACTTCATAAAAGTTTACAGTACATTCTTGTCAACATTACCATTTACTCAAAATACCAGTAGTGATCTAAATAAAAAGATTAGGCTATACCAAATATACATAGGTCACTTCTAGCTTGAAATCACCAGTCACATGCATCATCTCTGATGTTCCAACTTAAAAAGAGCAATTTCCAAAGTTGTGTATATATAAAAATGCAAATAAATTTTGTATATCATCAAATTATTACCCAGCATAACTGTCCAGGTAACTAAAAATAATGTAATGTGTATATTATTTTCAATAAGAAATCCATTTACTACAAGAAAACACAGAGATTTAAAAATCCATTTACTACAAGAAACACAGAGATTTAAAAATCCATTTACTACAAGAAACACAGAGATCACAGAGAAAACAATTTTTCCATAACCGCCTCACATAGGAGAAACATCAAGTTCATTGCAAATTGTTACCAACATAGTTCATCTTTATGTTAATGGGGGCCTAACCAATTCTAGAAGTAGCGTACTATACATACTTCCTTTATGCATTTTGACTTGAGTCACTCAGTTTCCGGGGTATACTGTATATACTGCATTATACATATTCCTCACTTCTCCATTCAACATAAAAAGTATCAGTTTATGGTATTTTTGGGAGGATCTTTTGCTGGACAATTTTTCCATAACCGCCTCGCCCACTGTCGTAATCTGTTCGATACTCATCGCGGACCTGTAAAATAAACAGCATTCGCACCATTTTTACTCATGTGTGGTCTTTTTGCCACACATGATAAAACAAAATTTGATAATGAGCAAAGTAATAATGACAATTATTTTAACAATTAAATCGTGATTGCATAAGGCCCATAATCTTACTTTCTGAATTCTTTCAATTCATGACATAGCACTCATTTATTTTCAACCAATAAATCAATTTCCATGGAGCAGTTATAAAAATAAATTAAAAATTAAATATATATGTATAGTGGTATACATACATTTCTTAGGGAATATCTGCTGTGGTTACCCAACAAAAGGTTGATAGATACTGTATACATATTAAACAGGATGAGATACTGTATACATATTAATGCACAGGCCCAAATGTGGCAAAGCTAGACATACAAATGGAAATTGTGGGGAGTATATGCCCAAAGCATACAAAATAAGGGTGATTATATTGAGGAAAAATCCTGCAGACTAATTACATACTAATTACAAATCTAGCTTGTTGATAACAAAGTTCTGGTTATTCAGAAATTTCTAATAGCATTTTCAAAGTCAGTCATTCTAAGATTTTAAACAGTTTCTAGAAACCTTTATTATTGTGCAAGTGTTAATTATTTATACAGTGGTACCTTCGTTTTTTAATTTAATCCTTTAAAAGAGACAGTTTGAAAACCAGAAATTTGAAAACTGAAGGAATTTTTCCATAAGACATAATGTAAATTGAATTAATCCATTCCACACCCCCAAAAATATTAACTTAAAAATACATTTTACTACTAATATTTTGTATTACAGTATGTACAAGTATATCTTACCTTTATTGAGGACTCTTGTTGGCATATGAAAGACAGTGAGGAAGGGGAGGGGGAGGAGGAGAGGTGTTAGTGTTTGGAAGGGGAGTCCCCTTCCATTATAACAGCAGTGATGACATTTCTGGGGTACTCTCTCTCTTACATTTTGTAGGCATACAACTAGGACCTGGTTGTGGCTCACTGCTTACTTGTCTTACTAAGAATCTGTCTATAGACACTTGTTTTTCCCCTATGTTTTAAGACTTGTCTGTAGGGAGACATCACATTGTCTCACTATGAATGATCTTTTGTTTTTCCTCTATTGTCATCTTCAACTATATTCTTAGGTTGAACTTTACCACTGACTTTCTTGGAATCCATGACGTGATATATAATAAGAACATTTACGTTCAGAAACTAAAAAAAACACAAAAACTATGAAATTGTTCACAAAAAATTCAAGCGGGGTCGTCACTAGGCTACTGACGCTGGTAAACTGAAGCCCATACAAGTATCAACAAACTCGAGCACCGAGGCAAACATCAAGTACCGAGTCAAATTTTTCTAAGAAACTGAGCTCGAGAACCAAAAATTTGAAAACAGAGGCAGTTGAAAACTGAGGTTCCACTGTACTACTTTATATCACTGTCAATTACTATATTATATGAAAGAAATTCATCCATTAACAAAATTTAATGCATATAAGCTTCCTCAGTACACAAAACAAAATCATTTAAATACAGGGGTACCTCGGTTTAAAAGTTTAATCCGTTCCTGGAGACAGCTCGTAACCCGAAAATTCGTAAACCGAAGCTAATTTCCCCAAAGGAAAAAAGGGGAAATGAATTAATCCATTCCTGACTACCCAAAAACTTCACTTCAAACTAAATTTTATGCCTAATTCATTCAAATCTACACTACAAAAGTATGTTCAAGTTATTACTTACCCTTGCTGATGACTCCTGTTGGCGTATGGAAGATGGTGAGGAGGGGGAGAGGAGAAGAGGTGTTACTGTTTGGAAGGGAAGTCCCCTTCCATTATAACATCAGACAGTAAAGATTTTTCTGGAGTGCACTCTCTGGCACATTTTGCCTGCATACCACTAGGTCCTGGTTGTGGCTCACTACTTGATTTTTTCACAACGAAACGATCCATTGAAGATTGTTTTTCCCTTCTTTGCAACACTTGTCTGTAGTAAGACATCACATTGTCATTTAAAAGATCAATGCAATGGCCTGCTACAGCTTTATCTGGGCGAATTTTTTCAATAAAACTTTGCAGTTCTTCCCATACTTCACACATTTTATTAATGAGGAAGGGACATCCTCTACTGCCTCTACTCAACTATTTTCTTAGGTTGAACCTTACCACTGGCTTTCTTGGGACCCATGGCGAGATATATAATAACAACTTTTATGCTCAAGTGGCCAAAAATCAGACAAAAAACTGTAAAGCCTAGTGAAGAATTCAGGTGGGATAATCACTGGGCATGAGGCACTAGTAAGCTGAGGCGCAATCGCCGCGCCACCACACGCTAGGTCGGCCGGTACGCGTATCAACAAACTTGTAACCCTTTGCAAATTTTCCAAACAAATCGGGCTCGTAACCCGAAAAACTCGTAAACAGTGACGCTCGTAACCCGAAGTTCCACTGTATATGCTTTTCAATATATGATGAGCAAGAATTACATTTCATACACAGCATCTATTACCACTATATAAAACAAATACGTACCTGACCACCGCTCTTGCCTCGGCCATACTGTCGTCCTTCAATAAAGCCAGCATCCCAGTCAGTTCGCACTATACGATCATCCAACCGAGTTCCATTGATATAACGCATACACATCTCAGCGTCCTCTCTATGGAAAGAAAAATTACAGTTTATATTTTTTGTGTAATAAATGTTAAAAAGAGTAAATTACAGTTAACTGCCCTAACAACTACCGGTTGATATATTTTTATCACAGCCAAACAAAAAGAGATATCTCTGGGCAAGCAATCATAGGTTACAAACAGTAGCTTAATGAGTATTCTGGATGCAGTGATTACAGGGGTTTATAATGAGTGCACAAAACATGAGAGTAGGTAGGTATAATGAGAACAAGCTGCTTTATTTAACATTTGAGTTTTGAGAAAGCTGCCAGATACGTCTGTATCCCATGTGTATTCTAGCCACCATAACATCGCATTGATGAGTTTTAGCTCTATTAGTCCCATATTTAAATGTCTCGTCGTGGTATTCAGAATTATTTAGACAAGTAAGATTAGCATCAGATATTCATTTAAGTATTTTCTGCCACTACTAATGAAATGGCTGTATTAATTTCTACTACTGATCTATACTGGTCTACTACAGGCTGTCTTGGTAAGCATGTCAACAGTATCATGCTTTGAGATGCCAACGCGTGATGGCATCCAAAGAAATTTAATTTCAAATCAATTTTCTTTAGCAGTTAAAATAATCATTTGAATATCACTAGCTATTTTCTGGGTGTTACTACTGTGTGCATTTAATACCAGGAGTGCACTCCGTGAATTACAGTATATAATTCCACTGCCTTTGTCTTTTAAACATTCAGTGACCTGCAAGTGTGGCTTGAGTCGTACTAGCACAGTCATTGACACACTTCATTGCTGTATGAGCAAGATATTTTGAACATATTACATGGGCACCCAGTACATCTTCCACCCTCTTCTACAGAGCAATCAGTTCAACACTGATAAACACTGTTACCCATAACTTGAGCACTCTAGCAAATACATTATCTTTCTTGGGTGCATTTATGAAATCTAATAAATCCCAGTTATCCTATGGATTAATTGGATAATTGATCATTAGTTTGAGTTGGGCACATATTTAATGTTTTGATGGAGTTAGCTACCATGTAAAACCAAAATCCATAATCAAGTTTCCCTCTCCCTCAATATGCCTCATGTGAATGTAGCATATTAAAGAGCTTAGTTTGAAATTTCATGTGTTGCTGACATTTACTAGATGCCTTCACACAAAACTATGTTAATGGACAAAATTCTTTCACTTATTCTCATGGACTTTGGAGCCCCTAAGGATGATTTGCTTAGCTTCCTTTTGCAAAGTTTCAAGGGATTTTAGTTTTATCTGTATTCAGCATGAGATGTCCAGCACTGTAGTGAATCACAGCAGATAAATGAAATATAGAACATTGTAGCAAGTCTCACGTTAATGACATGATTTATACCAACAAGGACCAGCAAAGGATTTAATCTCTCCCAGGAACTCCTCTTGTGAGAAGAAAGATACCCTGGGTTATTACAGGAACTCTCAGGTATCTAAGTCTTGCAGTTGTCAAGTGCATGCCCAACCATATGATAATTGGGTGGTGGAATAGTGCAGGGAATGAGAGTGCAGGTTTTTTGTACAGAGATAAGGTGTCCACAATGTGGTGGTAGCCTAGTTTTGCCATTATTAATAGAGTCTGGTGTTGTGTCAATGGGACTGTAATTGGATAGAAGTGCAGTTTTTATCTTATTTTTTAAAATACCTGTGAATTTCATAAATTTAACAATATTAATATGGAAGTATATACTATAAGCCACACTACTGTACAGTACATACAAAAAAAAAAAAAAAAAAAACTCCTGAGAAGAGTTTCTAGTGAGCAAGATCTATTGAAAATAGCAAAACTTGTACTGTATTTTTCTCATGTTTTTTATACTGTTTAGCCAGGCTTGTTAGCAAATGCCTTATATGTACCAAGATATGGACTAAATTCAGCTGGACAACCAAGCCCATTTTTTTTCTTTTTTTTTCTTTTTTTAGGGCAGTGAGTTAATATGAATAATGAACTCGTCAAGCAGATACAATACAGCCCATCTCATCACAAACTTTAATAAAGCTAAATTAATTAAATATTAGTAGAATTTTATGCAACAAACTGTATCTAATCATATTCCGCTTTCATTGCCACTTGTAAAAATTCTCCTCAACATAAAAGATTGTATTAGGTATATACAGCACTTGTTAACTAGCAACACGCCAATTTAACAACAACTGTTATTAACTCATTTTTGTTGTCCTAAAGCCACCACAATGGTGAACAATTGTTATTTTGCATAAATGCATATAAATTTCTGCTCTACAAGGTTTAGGAGTGTATATTTAGTGTGTGGGAAAAATACTTGGAATACAAATTTAATTTTACATATCAAACTGTAAAGAAAAAGCTTATAGAAGAAAGGGAATTTATAATAAGTAATACAAAAAATGTTATCAGCACAGTCACACACCTGGTGAAATATTCAACAAAGCAGAAGCCACATGGTGTCTTCTTAAATTTGTCAAGGCCCATTACAATGCGTTTTACATCTCCTCCACGCCCAAACAATTCATAGAGCTGCTCTTCGGTGGTGTAAAAGGACAGGTTGCCAACGTATAGTGTGGTGGAGTTGCGTAACAGACGCTCCTGATCTGAACGCGAACCCTGTAAGGGATAAAAATGCTCTCTTAGGCCATCAAGATAACCCGTTTTAATTAACTGGTTATATAACCTTTACCCATTAAGGTGAATGAAGAAACTTTCAGCATAGTAAGGAATAGGAAGAATGCCTATACTAAGAAATAGGTCCCCATCATTAACATTATATTCCAGAAAAATATCTTGTTAATTTTAAAGCTATTAATGTTGCCTTTAGTTTCAGATTATATCCTCATACCCCCCAAAAAGTTGTATATTTATAAGAGAAACAGAAAACCAGAGGGAGAGAGGGAGGGAGGGAGAAAAAAGGGGAGAGGGGGAAAGAATGGGAGGGAGAATGGGATGGAGGGAGAATCAAAGAAACAGGGATCTGGGCACTGCTGGGCACCCCCATCTAGTTCTCTATATTGAAAACTATTCACCTTATAATTTCACACTAGTCAGAAAAGAAATCCCCATATCTTGAGGTTATCTTGAGATAATTTCGGGGCTTTTTAGTGTCCCCGCAGCCCGGTCCTCGACCAGGCCTCCACCCCCAGGAAGCAGCCCGTGACAGCTGACTAACACCCAGGTACCTATTTTACTGCTAGGTAACAGGGGCATAGGGTGAAAGAAACTCTGCCCATTATTTCTCGCCGGCGCCCGGGATCGAACCCGGGACCATAGGATTACAAGTCCAGTGTGCTGTCCGCTTGGCCGACCGGCTCCCTCTCCCATGCACTATAGTTACCCACTGACCCATCAGATGATAAGATCCAGTCTTAGCTCTATTATAATTTATAATCACTCAAGAGAACTGGCTAATTCCAAAAATTGTAACTTCTATTTATTGTGGACCTAGACCTGGATCTGTGTGCACATCCCCATGTCTTAACCCTCCCTGGTGCTCTCGTTAACAATAGTTTTCCACAACAAATATCTTTACAAACAATCTTGCAAAAGCTATCTCCTAGCTTGTTCTATACCCCATGTTGTAACGGCAACTATCTCATTTATAACTCTCCAATTACTGTTCCCTTAATGTTGACAAACAACCCCACTGCTCTAGCTCCCTCTATAGTACTCGTACATTTTCCTCACAAATTATGTCATTCTTTTCTGGTGTTGAGGCCATGGTAGAGCCCACTATGTCTCATGACTCTGAGACCCATCACCTCTGACCTCTGTCACATCACAATTCTGATATACTTGACTTGACTTATTACACCTCATCTACTTTGATTACATGCATTTCCTAAATTCCTTTCAATAAATAAAAAATTTAAATGGCCTCGTCCTTTCCACGTTTCACTCGCAAAAGGTTTTAAGGAGCTAGCTATCATGCAATACTTTCTTCATAATATTAGTAACATTTTTATTCTTTCCATGGGATCCAATCAGTTCTTTCACGAATTAATGAGAACTGATAAAATGTATTTACATTTCTTGACTTCTTCCAATATGTTAATCACTTTCAATCACATACAATCACATTTTATCTGCTTATTCTGATCTTGCCACCTCTTAAGAGATAATGCAGGAGAACTCAAAAAAGAACATTCAGTATATCATATAATTATAACTCTGCTAGTACAGAATACATAGAATGTAGAGTATTGAGTTTTTTATTGCCCTTACAGTAAAGCCTTTCAACAAGAACTAATATGCAATCTTTGTGATGGCCCAAATGTACTGTAGACAATTACTGTTCCTCAGGTGCAGTTTACATTGAAATGCAAGAGAATAATGAGAATTTCTAAGCCCCACAGAATAAACAGAAACCATGGTGGAGTGCAGGAATGAAATGGGTTGATATTGCCAATATAATATTTGGGACTGGTAGTATTGAGCAAACATGGAACAATAAAGGAAGAAATGATGAAGAGGGTTGCACAAGGAGGCCCGATAAGAGTTGTCACAGGGACATTCATCCCCAGAAACTTCAACAGGTAGGTAGGCGTAACAGGTCAAAATAATCTATATAAAATTACGGCATAACAAATATAACCAATAAAAATTTGGAGATGAAACAAAAAATTAGAAGACAATTTGTAAACTCAATTTTTGATATTAGAGTTTTCTAAAATTTAATAAAGGGATACAACACAGGACAAGCCTGAACCCAGGTTTTGCTTTGGGAATAGAAGAACTTTTGGACCAACTGAAGATAAATAAACAGAATATAGTGAGGTGGGGTATATATGTATATATGCAGTTCAACACTTTAACATCAGGTAGGCTTAATTTGACTCCCATGGAACTTTTTGTAACTGATTTGTCTCGTTCTGTCAATATAATGTTCCAAATCAATGCTGTTACAATTTTATATTTACTAATATCAATATTTCCTATTACAATACTATAACAGATATAGATATGGGCCAGATATTCTGCTAGGGGCGCTGCTATGAGTGCAGCATGGTCGTTTGTACAAGCGAAAGTCCATGGAGGATACACACCAACTGTAGGAAAAATACTATGTTAGTTTAGTGTTTATTTGAAAGTGTATTTTATAAGTTATTGCATGAATGAACAATGACTCAGTTCTGGCAAATTTATACCCATTCACATAATAGTTGAATCTCAAAGCTGACCTGCTCAAAGTTCTATGCAATGATACTGTGTCTAGCTTAATTTTTGTATTAAGCCTTGCAGACAATATGCTATTTAACCTTTGTGTCTAAGGTTTTGTGGGGGTATGCTTTGGACAGTGAAAAACTTTGGTTGGTATGTGGCATTTGCCACCAGCTTCATTACTGGTGGCACTTGCTGCCATTTCCCCTATCATTAAAACCTAACAGGATATAATATTTAAAGACAGCACTTTAAACACAATGCAGTATGTTAAATGGTGCACTGTACAACTTTGTCTGATACAGCACCTTCTTGTGCTATCATAAAAAGTTGGGAGACCATCTCTACATTTCACTGTTGCACCAAAAAATCTACACAAGATTGAAATTCTGTAATGCACATGTGCTCAGAGAAAGTGCTGAAGATGACATTGCTTTTCTATTCAATTTACTATTAAATACAAATTAAATATGGATAAACAAAAGGGCATTAATGAGAGTATAATATAAATGCAAAAATTATAAATAGATTTCCTGAATAAAAATGGGCAGTTTGAATGATAATAAAATGCTAATTTGATTAGAAAACATTCTTCTGGAGGAAAGATTTATTCTGGACTCGTTGAATAAAGTCATGTCAGTCAGAGCCGACACATTCTATAACTTGCAAGTCAAAAAATGCATAAAATTACTCTGTGGGGGTCAAACTGGTGCTAAGGAGGCACCAGTTGAATATCCAATTCTAACCTGAAATGACCTCATGAAAGTTCATTCTAACACTTGAATAACAAACAACACATACCCTGAGATACAAAGATTATTTATAAACCATTTAATTATAGAATGAACTGACATGAATGTATGAGAATAAATGGAGACAAAGTTAATTCTGTAGGCTCCAGTAGTGTATCATATTTCAACTGTATTGGCCAGAGACTAGAAATGTATGTTAAAAACAACAAAAGTATCTACACCAAAAGTACCAAGATCCTCTCGAACGTAGGTTCGAACCCTCGTCATGGCCTTTGTGGATTTGTTCAAAAGTGTCTATAATTAACAGAGGATATTTCAAGAAGTGTTACTATAATGACAACCTCTTAAGCAGTCTACATCAAGAAAACCCAAAATGGAGAGAAAGATTCATTGGCCATCGAGTGCTGAAGGTGGTCAGACAAGGTGCTAGAACTTGTCGAATTGGTAGTTCATCTAATGCAAGTAGTGGAACCTTGATTCAACGAATCTCCACTTGGAATATGCACTTTCCATATTGCATTTACTCACCCGATTCAACAAACAAGAGTTCACTAAAGCGGGAGATGTGTGGAATTGCTTAGGATGTTGAGATCAACTTCACAAATGGAGGAAACATTAAGAGTTATAGTTGTGGCCTTGGAAAAGCTACTGAGCATATTTAAAACCAAATTCAACATCAATAATGGGTTCCAGAATGACCACAAGTACAGTCTCTAAGTAGCTTACATATGTGGTGCACAAGCTTCGTAATTTGGTTTGCCTATCACGTACCCCACATTTATTACCTACAGTTAACAAATGGGATATTTGACTAAAATTTCTGGTAACAGATCACTTTGAATTAAATATTTACACATTTCATGAACATTTGTTTTAATGCCATCTCTAAACTCATGTACTGTATCTTGTACAGGTGTTTGAGGCAGAGTAAAAACGTTAGTACGTTATAGATAGTATGTTTGAGAATACCAGTACTGTACTGTATAAACTTTTGACTAACCAGCTGATATCAGAGATACTGTACAGTAATTTGAAACAAATGTCAGCCAATCAGGAGGGAGCACAACAAGAAGAGTGGTTCTGTCCCAAAAGGCTGGAAAATCAGAAATTGCATAGTTACACTTTCAAAAAAGGTTACGACAACAAATAGAAAATGTTCAGTACCTACTATATTACCAATAGAATGAACTTTCCAGCTTCTACCTCTTTCGAGAGGAGAGAGTTGGATTTGAGGACTTGAGAGGCCCACCACTTTAGTCAGGCATCATAAGGAGGCATGGTGCCTTCATCATTAGCCATGAGGAATCTTCTGCCAACACATTTGAGTACTTGTTATCATCGGGGAAGGTATGACCCAGTACTAAAAGCAAATGTCAGGGATGAGGATTTGTCAAATTCAGGGAAAACTGTAATCACTCTGCAAATTTATGAGTCATTGTATACTGTATTTATTAATATCTGAAAGCCATAGATCACGTATGGGTTATACAACTAGTTCTCACTGATGATTTGTGAACGTCACACTTTTTATTTGATCGTTAAGAAAATAGAACATTATTTGTAAACAAGTGACCTGAGTGAAATGTGCAATATTACAAGGAAGGAAGTCCTATATTGTATAGTTGAATAATATGATTGAACACTTGTGGAAAGACAAAATACTGTAATGATAATGTGCACTGATGAACATCCAGTGTTTTCATAGTACAATAGTTTTGATATCAATATTTAACCACCAAGCCTAAGTAAAACTATACTGAGTACCCCTCATACATTGTATGACAAGGAAAGGGAGAGAGAGCTACTATGATGTGGTTACTTTGGAGCATCCAATAGGTGTATAATTAAATATTCAAGAGCCCAATATAAGTGAAGATAGTTTAACCTAGCTTTTATAGCCCACTATATGTAGTAATGTGTAGTAATCCTAGTCATTTCCATGATGACGGAAGGTGAAAAATCTACTTCCTATCATTTATGTGTACCATATATTGTTTTGTGTGTGTATTTGACTATTTTATTATAGCCTACAAGTCACAATTTCTTTTATTATTTCATTTATGGTAACTAATATTGACTAGGACTAAAATTTAATAAAAGATAAAGAGGATTGTTCAAAAATAATAAATATACATGCTTGAGACACTTAATACAGGTATACAAGAGTAAATTAAAGAGAACATATGGAAAAAGACAGAGAACTCGTATTGTATTGTAAGGGAAGAGTGGAACCATTTATGAAGGTGGAGAAGTCTACAATCTCAATTGTTTTTTATTGAAATCTTACTATTTTTTCTCCACTTACAATTGGGAATCCCAGGTGAGACATTAATGGTTGGGCAAGTTTGCTTTCACCTAATACATTTGTTCACCTTCCAGTAACTAGGTTCCCTGTTGTTAAGCAACTGTTATGGGGTTGTATCCTAGGGAAGGTCAGTAGTTCGATCCTGAAAGAACCTTGATATACTCTGAATGTATATACAGTATATACAAAGGCTGCCTGTCCCCCGACAAAAATTATTAATAGCCAAGAAGCAAGACATCAGAAATGATTTATTTTATAAATTTGCCTGCTATAATTTCATAATTTGCTTTTAATACCAAATTACAAATAACAAAGCCATAGAGATCTGACACTACAGCATCACTGTCACACACCAAGACAACATGTTTGGCAAGTTCAGCTGTTGCCACTTGCTTCATCCGAGTCCGTCTAATTACCGCAAGCTACACAAAGCTTCCTGGCAATACGTTAGTAATGAATAAATATGATATGTTAGGTTAGGCTGACCTAACCTGACTTAACCAAACCAAACCTAACCTTACCTAACTTAGCCGACGCTTGGATCGTCGACTTTATTTGGCGTCACCAGCTCTTTATTTTCATCGAATTTCTTTATAAAAAGATACTTTTTCTGATTAAAATTATGTTTTTTTCGTGTTGTACATTCAGCACCAACATTATAATGAGTAAATATATCATATTTATTCATTACTAACGTATTGCCAGGAAGCTCTGTGAAGCTTGTGAAGCTTGTGTAGCTTGTGGTAGCTTGCGGTAATTAGACGGACCGCTTCATCCTGGTAGTGTCACAGTAATCAAGGTGCCAGGCCTATGGGTTCCACAAGTGTAATTATATGCCAGATAAAGTAGTCTTTGTGAAATAAATTTGATATAACAAAAATTGAAAAGGAAATATCGCTGTTCTAGTAAGTAAGTATCAAAAGAAGGCACCAAACCGGGGAAGGCTATGTAGCACCATATATCGTTGTTCTTAAGATTTCAAACACGCACACCAATGAACAAACGACCTGTGAGTGTTCCACTAATGTAGTCAATATGCTATTCTCAAGCCCCAGCATTCCTCTTGCCTTAAAGTGCTGGTCCCTGTACGAGCTGAGGTCCACGCTTGCCGTCATCCTGCTCTGGACTATACAAAATAAAATAAACACTCAGACCCCGCAGGGCGCTCGCCCGCGCGTGTCGACGATGTTGTTGTGGCTGTAACTGAGGGAAGTCGCCGGGCGCTTATACCCCAGCCATCATCACACGTTCTCTCTGGTCGTCTGGAGAGCCTCTGCAAGAAGAGCCATACATTTGTGGATTTTCCAATAAAATTAACAGACTCTGAGAGCAGCAGTACACCGAGAACTTCAACAAGATCTTGTAGATCTGAGGCAAAGTGAAATTGACACCAGTAATTCCATCTATTATCATACTATCATGCAAGAGGAGCCACACATCTATGGATCATCCAATAAAATCAGCAGACTTCTAGTTGTTACATTGGTTTTGTGAGAATACATAGCATAGTATTTACAATCTTGTAAAGCCACTATTACGCGCAGCGTTTCGGGCAGGTCCTTAATCTAACAGATTAAAGTGATCTCACTGATGGTGATCTCACTGATGTCAACAACTTCAGATCTATATTAATTCTGCCAAACTTGTCAAAAATATTTGAAAAACTAATCTACAAGCAGCTTTACTCTTACCTAGCCATACACAATATACTAAGCTCTTGTCAATATGGCTTCAGACCCAAAAAAAGCACTAACGATGCACTTATTAGTATGATTAACTTGATACATGCAGCTCTTGATAAAAATGAGTTCCCTGTTGGGATATTTGTGGACCTACGTAAGGCTTTTGACACTGTCAATCACCAAAACCTTCTTCTTAAATTACATCATTAAGGAGTCAGAGGTCACTCCCTGCAATACCTTCCGCTAGCATTATATCCTTAACTGTAAATTTCAATGTACTGAATGGTACTGAATGGTACAAAAAAGTACTGAATGGGGTGAGAATAGCTTGAGCTACCTCTTCCCTTTGTGTGTATTTTACCTCAATAAACTTATTTCAATTCAATTTTCAATACCTTCAGTCCTACCTTACTGACAGGCTCCGGTATGTTTCTGTGAATAATTCCATTTCTCCGACACTACCTATAAACATCGGTGTTCCACAGGGCAGCATACTTGGCCCTCTCCTCTTTAGTGTATAAAACGCAAACAGTAATGATAAGTGTACCTGAGAGAACAGCAGTGGCGGGGAGGAGCTACAGTACGCCTGGTAGAAGACCTGCCAGGACCGGGCCGCGGGACCGTTCAGCCCCTAAATCATCGCAAGGTTACAAGGTACGCACGGCGCTAAGGTCCACATAAACAGCATCAGCCAGATCTGAACCCACAGTTGTTGGCCACATGTACTAGGTCACAGTCAATGGGGTGCACTCTCCCGCTCTTCGTCAATATACATTTTACTGCAAGACTGACTATGACCTATATCTCAGAATGATGATTTAATTGGATAGTGTGCTGTATATATGGTATAATGTCCTTCCATGTCACCAATTGAAATTTACAGTTAAGGATATAATGCTAGCGGACAGTTCGCTAGGAAACAGAGGGACACGGACACCAACTAGGAAACAAACAGAGGGACACGGACCCAAACTAGGAAACTAAGGGACACGGAGAAAACTAGGAAACAAACAGAGGGACACTTTCACCAGCCAGGAATCAAGGAGTGGGATGTGTTAGCTAGGGGGCAGTCTGCTAGCATTGTATCCATAATTGTAAATATCATTATGTGACTGGGAAGCGCTTTATACCGTATATACATAAAACAATCCATTTAAAGCACCACTCTAAGTTATAATACAGTTTGTATTAAAAGATACAGCATCTGAGACCAGGAGAGAATGTATTCAGTGAGTGACCTAGTAAAGAGTAGTGGTTGTTGCTGCTGGGGTCAAGGTGGACCTCTCCACCACAACTGTTGGGTGGCTGTTGCTGTTGGTGTCAGTGTAGACGTCAACCCGGTGCACAGTGCAGCTCCTCCTCCTCCTCACCACAACTGTTCTCTCAGGTACGCTTACCATTACTGTTCGCGTTTTATGCGCTTAAATGTCATCTCTAAATGTGCAGAGGTGGGTGTTATCAGTCTGATTTTTTTTTATTATTTATGAGCTGGAGTTTGTGTGGGTAGATGCGTCCAGGAATGGTTGTGTGTATTCACCTAGTTGTGCTTGCGGGGGGTTGAGCTCTGCTCTTTCGGCCCGTCTCTCAACTGTCAATCAACTGTTTCTACTACTACTATTTTTTTCCCACACCCCACACACACACACACACACACCCCAGGAAGCAGCCCGTGAGAGCTGACCTACTCCCAGGTACCTATTTACTGCTAGGTAACAGGGGCATAGGGTGAAAGAAACTCTGCCAATCGTTTCTCGCCGGCGCCCGGGATAGAACCCGGGACCACAGGATCACGTGCACAGCGTGCTGTCCGCTCGGCCGGCCGGCTCCCGGCTGTGTGTGTAATTACCTAAGTGTAGTTACAGGATGAGAGCTACGCTCGTGGTGTCCCGTCTTCCCAGCACTCTTTGTCATATAACGCTTTGAAACTACTGGCGGTCTTGGCCTCCACCACCTTCTCACCTAACTTGTTCCAACCGTCTACCACTCTATTTGCGAAAGTGAATTTTCTTATATTTCTTCGGCATCTGTGTTTAGCTAGTTTATATCTATGACCTGTGTGTGTGTGTGTGTGTGTGTGTGTGTGTGTGTGTGTGTGTGTGTGTGTGTGTGTGTGTGTGTGTGTGTGTGTGTGTGTGTGCGTGTGTGTGTGTGTGTGTGTGTACTCACCTATTTGTGCTTGCAGGATCGAGCATTGACTCTTGGATCCCGCCTTTCCAGCTATCGGTTGTTTACAGCAATGACTCCTGTCCCATTTCCCTATCATACCTAGTTTTAAAAGTATGAATAGTATTTGCTTCCACAACCTGTTCCCCAAGTGCATTCCATTTTTCCACTACTCTCACGCTGAAAGAAAACTTCCTAACATCTCTGTGACTCACCTGAGTTTCCAGTTTCCACCCATGTCCCCTCGTTCTGTTATTATTACGTGTGAACATTTCATCTATTTCCACTTTGTCAATTCCCCTGAGTATTTTATATGTCCCTATCATATCTCCTCTCTCCCTTCTTTTCTCTAGTGTCGTAAGGTTCAGTTCCTTCAGACGCTCTTCATATCCCATCCCTCGTAACTCTGGGACATGCCTCGTCGCTAACCTCTGAACCTTCTCCAGTTTCCTTATGTGTTTCTTCAGGTGGGGGCTCCCTGATGGCGCGGCATACTCTAAGACGGGTCTCACGTAGGCAGTGTAAAGCGCCCTAATAGCCTCCTCATTTAGGTTTCTGAATGAAGTTCTAATTTTCGCCAGTGTAGAGTACGCTGCTGTCGTTATCCTATTTATATGTGCCTCAGGAGTTAGATTAGGTGTCACATCCACTCCCAGGTCTCTTTCTCGAATCGTTACAGGTAGGCTGTTCCCCTTTATTGTGTACTGTCCCTTTGGTCTCTCTCTCTCTCTCTCTATATATATATATATATATACACACAAAAAGTTTCCGATTTTTCCAACTTCAGTAATACAAAAGTAAACTTTCTGGTGGTCCATCATAAACACTGATACTTTCGACAAGTTACTCTAAGTACTTTCATTTTAAGAGGATGGGCTGAATTAACGACATATAAACTATTTAATCGTTAAAAATAAGAAAATAAAATGAAGACCCTCGTTATACTTTTAATTGTATTTTTATTGAAACAGGTGATGAGAGACGTCATGGCGTGTGGAGCAAGGTCTGGCGGGGCAGTCATGATGGCCTACCCTCGAGGGGCCACAGTCATCCTGGTGTCCTACCTGCTCGAGCGCCTCGTCTACTACGGGCTCTTCGGCGGTGCTGTGTTCTACATGCAGCGGATGTTGGGCTTCACCTCCTCCTCGGCCACGACGGTCAAGGCCATTATGGAAGGCCTCGTCTACCTCGCCCCCATTGCTGGCGCCATCCTGGCCGATGTCTATCTGGGCAAGGTGGGTCGGGTGTGTGTGTGTATATACTCACCTTGTTGTGCTTGCGGTGGGTTGAGTTTCGGCTCTTGGTCCGTCTCTAAACCGTCAAGGAACTGGTGTAATGATTGTTGAGCCTATTGGGCTCTATCATATCTATAGTTGAAACTCTGAAATGAGTGTGGATCCACCTCATCTCTTCCTAATGCATTTACTTTGTTAATTGCTCTGATACTGATTATTTTTCTAATATCTCTTTGGATCATTTACGTTCTAAGTAACTAAGTTTCAACCTGTGTCCCTTTTTCATGTACCAGCCATGTTAATAGATTGTCTTAGGCTTATCTTTCCGTCAATTCCTTTGAGAATTTTGTATAAGGTAATCATATTTCCCCTAAATCACTGGAAGGTACATTGTGCCCAGCCTAGCTTTTGCTCCCTTCACCTAATGCACTATAGTACCCATTTGTTGGACAATGACCAATGTCACGGCGCCTGACAGCTGAGTGGACAGCGCTTCGGACTCGTTGTCCTGAGGTTCCGGGTTCGGTCAGTAATGGAGGCAGAGACAAATGGGCAAAAAGTTTCTTTCACCCTGATGCCCCTTTTACCAGCAGTAAATAAGTATTTGGGAGTTAGACAGCTGCTACGGGCTGCTTCTTGGGGGTGTGTAACAAAAAGGAGGCCTGGTCGAGGACCGGGCCGCGGGGACGCTAAGCCTCGAAATCATCTCAAGATAACCCTTCCTCCAGTTTGTCCAGGTCAACTTGTAGTCTTTTACTGTCTTTCCCTGGCTTAATCCTTCTCATAATTTTAGCATCAACAGCAAACATTGAGAGGAATGAGTAGATTTCCTGTGGAAGATCGTTTACGTATATCAGAAACGGAGTAGGTCCGAGTGCAGAACCCTGTGGGACTGCTATGGTACATCTCGTCATTCTGAGATCTCCCCCCTCACAATAACTTGTCGTTTTCTGTTGCTTAGGTACTCCCTTATCCACTGGAGCATCATGCCTGTTACTCCTGCAGGTTTCCCCAAATTATACATGAGCCTCTTATGCAGTACTGTGTCAAAGGCTCTCTGACATCCCAAGAAAATGCAGTCTGCCGATACTTATCTTTCTTGCTTAATTTTTGTCGCCTGGTCATAGAATTCTATTAAATCTGTGATTTACCATTCCTGAACCCATGTTAGTAGTATTGCAAAGTCCCTTCTCTCCAGATGTGCTACTAATATTTTCTCGTGATTTCTCATTCACCTTGAATGGCATACAAGTTAGGGACACTGGCCTGTAGTTCAGTGCCTCCTGCTTGATACTATTTTGGATATTGGGACTACTTTAGCTGTCTTCCATATTGATAGGTCTCCTGTTTCCAGTGACCAAAAGTACTCCATAGAATGGCATGCATAGCGCTCTTTTTAGCATCCGTGGTGAGATTCCGTCAGGTCCAACAATCTTTGTCACGTCCAATTCCAGTGGATACCTCCTAACTTCATCACTGGTAATTTCAACTCCTCTCAATTAAGGGACTTTGCCTTGCTCTATTGAGAAGACCTCCTGGAATCTCGTTGAATTCTTCACAAACTTTCTCATTCTCTGTGTACCTGTTGCCACGGGGGAAAAAGAAGGGCAGAGCCTCGTTGAGCTTCACCAGTGACACACCGTCACTGCTCTTTTTACAGTATCCTTACTGTCGGTCATGTACTTCCTTTCCCTCATGATGAAGTCGGCGCTTAACCCCTGTGTACACCAGCCCCAAAACCACAGGGACCTCGCAGCACCTCTGGGGACTCACTAGGCTACTTCCTGTTCCCAGAGGGTGGGAGGTAGAGCGGCAGGTGCCAAAGAGTGGCAGGTGTCTACCTCGGACACCTGGTTATCCAGCTATTCCTGTAACCATCGGGGTTCTCACCTGCGTCCTGCCCGGAAGAAATGAATTTAATTCTCTAGTCTAGTCCTCTTGAACATGAATCTACTTTCCCCGATTTCATTTAATCTTTATTCCTGTACCCAGTAGTTTATAACCTACTGTTACGCTTTCTCATATATATATAACGTGGCATAACTGTAATGAAGGCTCGTATAAACACAGCATTTAAAACTAAAAAAATATTTACTGACAAAAGATAAATACAACAAATAAACTATAACTTGTCTGGATAGCCTCAATCAAGCCTGCAATCAGCGGTCGCTCTCGACCGTCAATAATACTAACGTTACTCTATCCATATGTATAGTCTCAATGTATCCTACCACATGAGTATACATATATATATAATAACGAAATTCCTACAAGTTCCCTTCGGAACGCCAAATCGACAAAAGCGGAGGAGGGGGAGGGCAGATTACTTAGCTAGGAAACGATGGGATCTCCAGTGTTTTGTAGCTTCCGTTTGTCGCCAGCTCATTGAAGTCCCATCACCATATTCTCGCTGTTCCCTGGCGTCACACATATCCTCGTCCTTCTTTGGGTAATGCAGATGTGGCGCCGATCCTCTCGACGCACCAGGGAAGCGCGTTTTGTGGGGCATCCAACGCAGGTATCAACACTGGATCTTCCCTGACCTTCGTTGCTCTGCGAGATGTACCTTCTCCTGGTAGCCTTGTGTCAATGCCCAGTGCACTGATTCACTTCCATAGAAGAAATTACGATGGCCGACTTCACTTGTTGGGTCAGTTTAGATACTGGGCGCCGTCACTGTCTGTTCACAATATTCACTGTCTTGATAAGTTAAATAAAACACTCCCTTTCTCGGGTCACAGTCAACATTCAAATTGCTTCTTCACAGGCGAAAATCAAAGGAGCACTTGCTTACCATGACCTTGATCGTGTCTTCACCAGCCTCTTCAGCGGCTATTCCTTATGGATTCACACACGCTGGGGTTGTAACTACTTCTTAAGTGAGTCCCGGTGTTCGGAACTCACTATATAGACTTCAATGGTCAGTCCATTCGCGTTGACCCACCTAGGTCCAAATGAAGGTACTTGCAGTTTCCCCTCACTGAACCCAGCATGCTATCGAATGCCTTGCACACTCAGCAGGTCCCTTCATCGACAGTACTTTTTCCTACCTTCTTCCTGAAAGGTCGGAAGTCCTGTTGCCTCTCCACCGGGCTCAACTCGCCAGTTAAGATTGAAATCTGTCATTTTCCCGAGAGCACCTAAAATCATGACCTTCCCATTTGGAATCTAGTTGAACAGTGAGAATTGCTTCACTCACTGGAGCGGGCTCGGTGCCTGCTGATGACGTCACAGAAAGTTTGTCGCTGATTGGCCAAGCACCTCAGCCACGACCACTCACCTCTCTTGTGTGAGCCTAAGGAATGCATCGCTGGATTCCAAAAGGTCCTGGATGCGTCGCTGCCCGCCCGGATAACATTTTATTTCGCAATCTGGCACAATGTATGCCTTTACAGCCAAATATTATGCAAGATTGTGTTTAATACTTGTTCCTTTTTAACTTCAATTACAGCTTGGGCCGTCTGCGATCTTTATTGGTGGGTAAAAATTACTCTTGATGCCGGAAAGGACTGTTATTAGACAGCGATCATGCTAACACCCTTCTCAGTTTCATCACTTGATCTTGTATTGTTATTTCCCTCTTGATGGAGGTCTGGAGCATATTTGGTTGGGTCTTGGCTTAAATTTGCTATGCCATTTTGATACTGTCTTCTTCTTTACTCACACTGAAGTACTCATTTCTGGCCTTCTGGTATCTGCCCGTGCTCTCTGGTGTCCTGTTATTTCTGTGGTTTATACATGCCTTTAAATTTAATTGCTTAGCTTCCCTACATACCTGATTGAACCACGGATTCCTCTTTTGCTTTTCATTGTTTTCCTTTTGGGCCGGGATGAACTTGTCTTCAGCCTCCTGACACTGAGTGATGTAATCTATTATGTCTTGTACGTACTTTTCTCTGGATTCTAGGTACAAACCTAATGTACCTTTTTGTATATAAATAAATAAATAATAAATAAATAAATAAATAATCTAGAACCTATAAGTTGTCTGACTTTAGCAGATAATTAAGTTGAGGATTATTATAGGTTCTGTTATCTGTATATACTAGTATCTTCCAAGCTGAATGTGACTCGATCGAGCTACCTGTAACTTTCATGCTCTCTGTACCTCTTCACCACCTCTTAGCCTCTATCACCTTCCTCATACAGGCTCGCACAGTGTTTTTGATGTGCTGCGGGTACACAGTGGGCGCCGCCATCTTTACCCTCTCTTCGGTCACTCCCATCATGGCCTCCTTCAGCACCTCCAAATTTACAGGAGTCTTTGGTATGCTCGCGCTGGGCGTCTGCGCAGGGCTCATGAAAGCTGTGTACTCCTCCCTCGGGGCCGACCAGTTCAAAGTCCCAGAACAACGGGAGCAACAGAAGAGGTATGTTAAAGTGGGGGAGGTTCATCAGGGTGAATTGGGGATATTGATTGGTGTGGAAGGCTGGGAAGAGGGAGTTCATAGGTTGGTGGGTTTTGTAAAGAAATTTGATGGGTTTGTAGTGTGGCTGATATTTGTCCTTGCTATACACGGTAGGAAGTGCAATTAAAAAGTTGCAGCCAAGTTCCCGAACAGACTCGCTGAGGAAAGCGTTAACAAGAACTAAATGCTTGACGATGGAAAACTATGGAAGAAGAATGATGGCTCCTACTCCATGGTCATATTTAGCAAAATCTGTGTATAAGAATGTGCATTTTAGTTTCCTTCAATAATACTTTGTAATTTTGTTGAAATGGTCAAGTAGTTATGAAAGACAAAACATTCCTGCTCTCGATGACGTGTTAGATGGAGTAATTAGTTCGTTTTTGCACATAAACCAGAAAACTGGTAAGTTGTCATCTTAGCATTCAACTTGTCGTTGTTGACAAGTTGAATGCTAAGACAAGTGAAAATGAATGAAATGACAAGTTGTCAACTTGTCATTTCTGTTGCAGGTTCTTTTACGCCTTCTACTGGGTGATCAACGCTGGCGCCTTCGTCGGGCTATTCATAACAGCTCAAATACGAGACTCTGTCCAGTGCTTCGGTGATGACTGCTACTTCCTCTCCTACATTATAATGGCCGGCCTCATGGTTGTCTCCACCGTCATCTTCGCTGCTGGTCAGTCCTCTAGGATAATAATATTTAAACAATTTTTATTATTGGTTTATGTATTTTCAAGATGACACCATAGACTCTTTTAATACAAATTTGATGATTCAATCGTGAAGGGATCCAGCTGGGTGTCCAGTCAGTGCAAGATATAACATATTTGTGAATGTATAGATTTGATACTAGCTGTGTTTTTATCATTAACCTTTGTGTTCCCTGCCAATGCAGTAGCCTCGTTGTAGAGGGCTTGTGTCATGCTAATGACATATATGTGATTAATATAACTTGAATATATTATGAAATAATATTGAGATACATTTACATACGAGTTACAACATTTGGTGGCAGTAGTGGGATTTGGCGGGAAGAGAGCAAAGTGAGAGATTGGTGAAGGATTAGCTAGGATGTATAACATAACCTCTTTCAGAGCATTGGCCAGAACAGAGGAGCCGCCTGGTTCACAGACTGGCGACACTCAGACAATAATGACGTGTAGCTGATGCTTGTTTGAACGGTACCGACATCCTGGTGTACCAGATGTCTTCACAAACAAGATGACTCCGACAGAGGGTCATTCATACATCATTCACAATTTCTGCTGCTGCACTCTAAGAGAGAGCTTTCTAAATTTATTCCTACTAAAATCTGGGTACAACAACAGATTCCTCTGGGCACTACTGTAGTGTGTCAGGTACAGACTCCTCTGGGCACTACTGTAGTGTGTCAGGTACAGGCTCCTCTGGGCACTACTGTAGTGTGTCAGGTACAGGCTCCTCTGGGCACTACTGTAGTGTGTCAGGTACAGGCTCCTCTGGGTACTACTGTAGTGTGTCAGGTACAGGCTCCTCTGGGCACTACTGTAGTGTGTCAGGTACAGGCTCCTCTGGGCACTACTGTAGTGTGTCAGGTACAGGCTCCTCTGGGCACTACTGTAGTGTGTCAGGTACAGGCTCCTCTGGGCACTACTGTAGTGTGTCAGGTACAGGCTCCTCTGGGCACTACTGTAGTGTGTCAGGTACAGGCTCCTCTGGGCACTACTGTAGTGTGTCAGGTACAGGCTCCTCTGGGCACTACTGTAATGTGTCAGGTACAGGCTCCTCTGGGCACTACTGTAATGTGTCAGGTACAGGCTCCTCTGGGCACTACTGTAGTGTGTCAGGTACAAGCTCCTCTGGGCACTATTGTAGTGTGTCAGGTACAGGCTCCTCTGGGCACTACTGTAATGTGTCAGGTACAGGCTCCTCTGGGCACTACTGTAGTGTGTCAGGTACAGGCTCCTCTGGGCACTACTGTAATGTGTCAGGTACAGACTCCTCTGGGCACTACTGTAGTGTGTCAGGTACAAGCTCCTCTGGGCACTACTGTAGTGTGTCAGGTACAAGCTCCTCTGGGCACTACTGTAGTGTGTCAGGTACAGGCTCCTCTGGGCACTACTGTAGTGTGTCAGGTACAGGCTCCTCTGGGCACTACTGTAATGTGTCAGGTACAGACTCCTCTGGGCACTACTGTAGTGTGTCAGGTACAGGCTCCTCTGGGCACTACTGTAGTGTGTCAGGTACAGATTCCTCTGGGCACTACTGTAGTGTGTCAGGTACAGATTCCTCTGGGCACTACTGTAGTGTGTCAGGTACTGGCTCCTCTGGGCACTACTGTAGTGTGTCAGGTACAGGCTCCTCTGGGCACTACTGTAGTGTGTCAGGTACAAGCTCCTCTGGGCACTACTGTAGTGTGTCAGGTACAGGCTCTTCTGGGCACTACTGTAGTGTGTCAGGTACAGATTCCTCTGGGCACTACTGTAGTGTGTCAGGTACAGGCTCCTCTGGGCACTACTGTAGTGTTTCAGGTACAGGCTCCTCTGGGCACTATTGTAGTGTGTCAGGTACAGGCTCCTCTGGGCACTACTGTAGTGTTTCAGGTACAGGCTCCTCTGGGCACTACTGTAGTGTGTCAGGTACAGGCTCCTCTGGGCACTACTGTAGTGTTTCAGGTACAGGCTCCTCTGGGCACTACTGTAGTGTGTCAGGTACAGACTCCTCTGGGCACTACTGTAGTGTGTCAGGTACAGGCTCCTCTGGGCACTATTGTAGTGTGTCAGGTACAGGCTCCTCTGGGCACTACTGTAATGTGTCAGGTACAGGCTCCTCTGGGCACTACTGTAGTGTGTCAGGTACAGGCTCCTCTGGGCACTACTGTAATGTGTCAGGTACAGGCTCCTCTGGGCACTACTGTAGTGTGTCAGGTACAGGCTCCTCTGGGCACTACTGTAATGTGTCAGGTACAGGCTCCTCTGGGCACTATTGTAGTGTGTCAGGTACAGGCTCCTCTGGGCACTACTGTAGTGTTTCAGGTACAGGCTCCTCTGGGCACTACTGTAGTGTGTCAGGTACAGGCTCCTCTGGGCACTACTGTAGTGTTTCAGGTACAGGCTCCTCTGGGCACTACTGTAGTGTGTCAGGTACAGACTCCTCTGGGCACTACTGTAGTGTGTCAGGTACAGGCTCCTCTGGGCACTATTGTAGTGTGTCAGGTACAGGCTCCTCTGGGCACTACTGTAATGTGTCAGGTACAGGCTCCTCTGGGCACTACTGTAGTGTGTCAGGTACAGGCTCCTCTGGGCACTACTGCAGTATGTCAGGTACAAGCTCCTCTGGGCACTACTGTAGTGTGTCAGGTACAGGCTCCTCTGGGCACTACTGTAGTATGTCAGGTACAAGCTCCTCTGGGCACTACTGTAGTGTGTCAGGTACAGGCTCCTCTGGGCACTACTGTAATGTGTCAGGTACAGGCTCCTCTGGGCACTACTGTAGTGTGTCAGGTACAGGCTCCTCTGGGCACTACTGTAGTGTGTCAGGTACAGGCTCCTCTGGGCACTACTGTAGTGTGTCATGTCAAGGCTCTTCTGGGCACTACTGTACTGTGGGTCTGTGATCATAATAACAGTTGTAAACTGGGGTGATGATTTTGCATTTGAAGATGTTGCGGAATAAAAGAAGTGGTAAATAAAGATCATATGTAATTCTGTGTGTAGTGATAGTTGTGTCTAAAGGTCGTTTGTTCTACTATATAAGCTATGAAATTTTGTTTATTGTTGGGGAGGTGGCACCGGGGGCATAGGAGTGTCTTTTTTTGTTTAATCAGGCAATGATGGATACCTACTAGTCGTTATGTGCTTGTAATTTTACAGGACGGTCGCAGTACAAGGAGGGGCCCCCAGACAAAATGATAATAAGAGCAGTTCGATGCATTGCACATGCAGTCACTAAGACCTGGGATAAGGACCGAAAGCCTGTGCAGCACTGGCTTGACCGTGCTCAGGACAAATTTGATTCTCAGTTGCTGCTGGACGTGAAGGTGACATTGCGTGTTCTTCTGCTGTTCTGCACCTTCCCGCTCTTCTGGGCTCTCTTCTATCAGACCTCCACTGGTATGATATTCCAGGCCAAACGTCTTGACGGTATGGTGGGCAGCTATAGGATCCCGCCAGAGATGTCTTCCACTGCCAACCCACTGCTCATTTTAGCTCTCATTCCGCTCTTTGATTTTGTGGTCTACCCTTTGTTGACCCGCGTTGGCGTCCTCACCAAGACCACATCCCGGATGATCGCGGGGATGTGCTTCACCATCATCGCCTTCCTGGTCTACGCACTGGTGAACATGAGCGTGGAACAGACTTTCATTCCTCCAGAGCAGGCGAGAATCCACGTTTACAACGCACTGCCTTGCCAGATGGTGGTGGAGGTGCCCTTCGTCAAGACCGGTCAGCTGAGTGTGGAGAGCGGAGGCCAGGTGGTTCTGCCTGGCTTGACTGTCACACATGGTGATGAGGTGGAGGCCAAGGTGACAGCCTCCTGCCTCTCCCCAGACATGAGGCAGGTGAGAGTGAGGGTGCTGGGTGCCCATGAGACAACACTCCTTGTCACCTCCACTGGCGTGCTGGCTCTCCCTCCCACACTCGAGTACATCAAGGACGAAGATGCAGAGACCAAAGTGAGTCTCCGTAACCAATCATTTCTGCTCTGTTTCTTATGTATAAAAGGCACTATGCTGACATCGACAAAGACTATAGAGAGTAATTTCTATAGTCAGCAGCTAATTGTTCCATGGAACTAACAACTGGAAAGTGTCTCATTAACTGAGTTACTTTGACGCCAATTTAACAATAGGATACTTCAATAAACTCAATAACAGGTGGGTAGTGGTGCGTAAAATAATAGATATGAATTATTTTTTCAACATTTTGCCATTCTGATATAAACCTGTTAAAACATTATTAGCATAGCTTTGAGTAATAAAGAAGTGACACTGGTCTTTATTGGTGTTATTATTATTGGTGTTATTATTATTATTATTATTATTAATATTATTATTATTATTATTATTATTCTGATGGTGCCTAAGAAATAAATATTCAGTAAAATTTAGGGCCTGATTTCCTGGTGTTGTTCAGTTGTGTTGGTTCGCCCTGACAGGTGCGGGTGTTGGCGCCTGCGCACAACGAGCTCAACGTGACGCTCACGTACGACACCATCCTCCACAACTTCCAGCTCCTGGAGGGAAAGACGGAGTTCCAGCGCATCAGTCCCCAGGAGTACAAGGTGATGGTGGAAGAGGTGGAAGTTGGGGAGGCTGCAGTGTACCAGGACGGTGTGTACGACATCGTCATCACCACCACCGACGTCTTCCTCTTCCCCATGACGGCCCCTGCAAACGTCCACATGTTATGGCTCCTTCCCCAGTACGTCCTCATCACCATCGGCGAGGTCCTCTTCTCAGTCTCTGGCATGGACTTTGCTTACTCGCAGGCCCCGATGGCCATGAAGTCTTCACTACAGGCAGCCAATCTCTTCACAATTACTGCCGGTTTGTGGCTCTTTGCAGGACTAACAAGCCTGAGCTCTGCCACGGGGGCCTTCAAGCACCGGGCCTCTCACGAAGCCTTCTTCTATGCTTGTCTCATGTCCGTCAACACCATAATTTTCTTCATGTTGATTAAGAGATACAACAAAAACTCGCCAGTAGACCCGGGAAAGGAGTCGAAGATGACAAGTGAAGCCTGTGAGCGAGACCAACAACAATTAGCTTCTCACGACAATCCCGCATTTGTCATGGAACGGTCTGTGTAGCCATATTTCCTGTGACGACGGTCACGGCCGGATTGTCCAAGTGTCTCGTATGAACAACGCCTTCTCCATGCAGTCCTCATGGTGAAGTGGTAATTAAAACACGCGTTTGGCGTTTCACGATCGCTCTGTCCTGGGTTCGTATCCTGGCCAGGGAGGATTTACTGAGTGTTAATCCTTAACTGTCGCCTCTGCTTACCCAACAGTAAAATGTGTACCTGGTTGTTAAACGATTTGGCGGGTCGTATTCCAGGGAACATAAGATTAAGGACTTGCCCGAAACGCTATGCATGCTGGTGGCTGTACAAGAGTGCAAGAATTCTTATATATATATAAAGAAAACAATGAATTCTAAGTGAGTGTCCTGGTGCTACATATCCTGAGGTCAGTGTGTGTCCTGAGGTCAGTGTGTGTCCTGGCGCTGTGTTCTGAGGTCAGGTCATGTCCTAAGGTCAGTTTGTGTGTCCTGGTGCCACGTGTCCTAAGGTCAGTGAGTGTCCTGGTGGTCTGATGAGAAGTCTCCTGAGGTCAGAGAGTGTTCAATTAGGAGTTTTTAAAATTAATATATGCAGTGTGATGCACATTGCATGCTTTCTGGGAGATGGATTTTATTTATTTACTTATTTATTTATTTGTTTATATACAAGAAGGTACATTGTGTTTGTGAGAGTACATAACATTGTTCTTCTTACGAAGGCATGTGCCATTAACAGGCATAGCGTTTCGGGCAGGAATGAAGTCATTAGTAGTTTACCTGAATATATCTGAGAGCTACTATCTCACTAGTGGCCAAAGAGCCAAAGTAGCGGAAGGAAGATCCACGGTGATATGGTACGAACGAGCCACTGGATACTACTCTTTCAAGCCTGACAAAAAGATATTCAGAGACATTGCAGTAGCCAGACTCAGACTTGGTTACAAGTGCTGCTGGGAGGAAATAAACCCATTAGTTAAAGAATGTTATATCTGTGGAACAGGAGCAAAGGCACCACTACTGCACTACTTACTGGAATGTGAAGCTACTAAAGTCCTGCCCATCAAACTCAGCATTAATCCAACGACAGCAGCTGCATTAGATGCACATTCCAAAGCGACTACAATGATCAGAAAAGCCGTTAGAGAATGGGGCTCACTAGTGAACATTCTGCATCTACATCCGCCACCAAGATAATGTTATTAAAACAAGACTAAAACCAGTGCACTAAAACAAAAGCGAAAAAAGAAACAGGGGGAAAAAGGAGGAAACCCCCCACTTCCACTTAAAACTTTGACCCAAATATCACAGTAACAAGGTTATCACGAATAACCGAACTCAGTTACGGGCTCACTATAGCCCGTGCTACATGGACACTTCGTTCTGAGTAGCTAAATCTAAAACAACAACAGCAAATCGCTAGTTGCCTCGAAGGGGACAGGAAGCTGGCATCTTGTCAAAGGTCCCACCATTGCTCCTGAGAATTTTTTTCTATTTGGGTTTTAAACTGATGTAATATCTTGGCCTTTGGTAATATTCATGCCATCTGTTGCATGTAAGAGCAACACACATGACATACTAAACATGTTACAATTCCATTTCAATGTTTCTGATTGTATTGATAAATTAAATTTTCATAGATTTTTATTTATTTTCATTTTGATTTAATTATTTTGTGTGAATTGCATTGAAATTGAGCTGTGTTGTTTACCATACCGGTCATTTCGCGAGTATAGTTTTTTTCATATTTTCATTTCATTTTTTAACTGCTTTTTATTATATTTCACTGATGGGAACATCAGATCTCTTGATGTTCCCAATTTTCTGATGGGAACATCAGACCATTTGGGAAGGCATCGGACGAGGGAGTGGGGAATGGTGGGGATGACGAGGGGACGGAAGTGAGAGATGGTGGGGAAGACGAGGGGACAAGGGAGGGGGTAATGGTGGGGAAGGACGAGGGGACGGAGGAGTTTTGGATGGTAGGGACGAAGGAAAAGGGGAATGGAGAATGGTGGGGAGGACAAAGGGACAGGGGCATGGTGGGAAGAAAAAGGGAATGGTGGAGGTCGGAATGGCGGGGAGGATGAGAGGACAGTGGAGTGAGGAATGTTTGGGAGGCAGAGGAGACGAGTGAGGGGGGAAATGGTGGGGAGGACTGGGGGACAGGGAAGGTTGCATGAAGAACATGCGTTGCTGAGCCACAGCAAAGCGTGGCCGGGTACTGTTAGTAAAGAACAAACAAACTGGAGATCGTCAGCAACTCTTCTTTCATGTCCTCTGACAACTCCTTCAGCTGGGCAGATTTAATAGGGGGCCACACACCCTCTCACAGGGGGCCGCTTCGTCGACGTCGGCCACCTCCTCTCCAACTGCCACGAACGTCCACACACACTCTCCTCTTGAACAGTCCGGCGAGACCTCATTCCGCCTCCTGTGCCAACTCCGGAAACTCTTCCTTTGGCAGCTCACCTAGACGGGCGCTGTCAATACCTAGAGGACTGGTGAAAGTGACCTGGATACTCCTATCCGACTCTTCCTCACCTGTCGCTTGTCCTCTGGCCTTTTCTCGGAACAAATGATCGATCCCCAAGTCATCCGGCATGTTCTCCTCGGTGTGACCGGATCCGCTCACATCATCTTCCCTGACGCCCCGTCTCGACGTCACCGCGCATACCGAAAATGCCACTCTCGCAATTTCCGTCACGTCACTACTCTCCAGTCACTATATTGCTTGTTGCCAAAGTGATGCTACCATTTCGGTTCGGTTCTGCAGTCTCCGTGGTGTAGTGGTAAGACACTCGCCTGGCGTTCCGTGAGCGCTAAGTCATGGGTTCGTATCCTGGCCGGGGAGGATTTACTGGGCGCAATTCCTTAACTGTAGCCTCTGTTTAACACAACAGTAAAATGTGTACTTGGATGAAAAAACGATTCTTCGCGGCAGGGGATCGTATTCCAGGGACCATAGGATTAAGGACTTGCCCGAAACGCTACGCGTACTAGTGGCTGTACAAGAATGTAACAACTCTTGTATATATCTCAAAAAAAAAAAAAAAAAAAAAAAAAAAAAAAAAAAAAAAAAAAAAAAAAAAAAAAAAAAAAAAATACTGGACGGATAGACTAGGGTACAATTTTACATAAGTCTGTGCTGCTCCACCACTCTCCAGTCACTAAGGAACTTCTGTAGAAAACATGATGTTTACTAGGTGGGACTCTGATATCTCTCGTGTGTGCTCATAGCGATTATTATGGAGGCGCACTTTAACACCATGATAAAAGATGTGATATTTACTGATATAAACTACATGATCACATGTACAATTAATATCAATACAGGAATGGAAATAAAGAATAAACAAACTGGAGATCGTCAGTAACTCTTCTTTCATGACCTCCGACAACTACTTCAGCTGGGCAGATTTATTTATTTATTTACTTATATACAAGAAGGTACATTGGGTTTATGAGAATACATAGCATAGTACAGTAATTACACTCTTGTAAAGCCACTAGTACGCGCAGCGTTTCGGGCAGGTCCTTAATCTAACAAATAACAGAAATCTAACAGATTTAAAAGGGGCCCACACACCCTCTCACAGGGAGCCGCTTCGTCGACGTCGGCCACCTCCTCTCCAACTGCCACGAACGTCCACACACACTCTCCTCTTCAACAGTCCTGGACACAAGCTGCCCTGCAGCCTATCCTACTACTAAAGTGTCAATGTTATACTGTAACATACATAGGTATGTAACGGTTCTATTGTTACATAAAGTATGGTGACAATAAACACAAACACTAAGAGAATATATATATTTGGTCGAGTATACAGAAGTATGCAGGTGATATTTTGGCGAGCAATGGTGTGAGTTGAGCGCACTGAGAGTCGATAAAGTATCTCGCAAGTGTCTGTTCTAGACCACACTTGAAAGTAGACTAGTTATTATTCGATTGATGATTGATGAAGATTAAGCCACCCAAAAGGTGGCACGGGCATGAATAGCCCGTAAGTGGTGGCCCTTTTAAGCCATTACCAGTATCAAGAGCTGATACTGGAGATCTGTGGAGGTGCGAATGCACCCTGCATGACGGGAGATGTCTCCCTTGTGAATGAGTTAAGATGAAGATGAAGCCACCCAAAAGGTGGCACGGGCATGAATAGCTCGTAAGTGGTGGCCCTTTTGAGCCATCACCAGTATCAATAGATGATACTGGAGATCTGTGGAGGTGCGACTGCACCCTGCGTGACGGGAGATGTCTCCCGTGAGTTATTATTCGCTACTCTGCTGCTTATATGCTCGGGCAACACCTCACCGTTCTCCAAAGGTTGACAGGAATATTATGTGGAAGTTGGGAAAGGTACCTGTGTAAAATTGTCGTCAACATCGATGATGACACTTTTCAAAACGCTTGTGCTCTCTAGAGTGGAGTACTGCTGCACAATGACAGCCCCTTTCAAAGCTGGAGAAATTGCTGACCTGGAGAGCGTGCAGAGATCCTTCACTGCTAGAATCCACTCAGTAAAACATCTAAACTATTGGGACCGACTAAAGAGCCTAAATCTGTACTCCCTTGAGCGCAGGCGGGAGAGATACATAATAATTTACACGTGGAAAATATTAGAGGGGCTGGTCCCAAACCTGCACACAGAAATAACATCACATGAGACCAGAAGACATGGCAGGATGTGCAGAATACCCCCGTTAAAAAGCGGAGGTGCATCAGGTACTCTGAGAGAGAATTCTATCAACATCAGAGGCCCGAGACTGTTCAACTCGCTTCCGCTACACATAAGGGGCATAACTGGCAATCCCCTCACAGTGTTCAAGAGAGAACTGGATAAGCACCTCCAAAGGATACCTGATCAACCAGGCTGTGACTCATATGTCAGGCTGCGAGCAGCCGCGTCCAACAGCCTGGTTGATCAGTCCAGCAACCAGGAGGCCTGGTCGACGACCGGGCCGCGGGGACGCTAAGCCCCGGAAGCACCTCAAGGTAACCTTAAGGTAAGGTAACATACCTGCAGTATATGGCGGGTCTCAAGTCCATGTCAACTAAGACCCTCTGCTCGATGGTGCCCATGTAGAAATTCGCAAACAGGACACTTACGGGAGAACCCATGGCGACCCCATCTACTTGGTTATACATGTGCTCATCTGGGCTCAAGAAGGGTGTCTCTTAAGTGCAGGCTTGGAGTAGTTTCCTCAGTATGCTTTCTGGCATGTCAAGAGGAGTGCAAGCCGGGTCACGATACACTCTGTCTGCTATCATCCCGATTGTTTCGTCCACAGATACGTTGATAAATAGTGACTCTACATCCAATGAGGCTCTTATCCCCGTGGCCCGTGCTCCCCTCAGTAATTTGACAAATTCCTTGGGAGACTTCAGGTTGAAAGCACAAGGTACGTAAGGAGTCAGCAACCCGTTGAGTCGCTTAGCTAGTCTGTATGTGGGTGTGGGTATCTGGCTGATGATTGGCCGAAGCGGGTTTCCAGGCTTGTGGGTCTTGACATTTCCAAATACATACCCAGGTTTGTATTCCCCAAAGTTTGGGGAATCCGGACTCCACCTGCCAAAGGTTGTTGGGGAATACAAACCTGGGTATGCCTATGGAAATATCAAGACCCATAACCCTGGAAACCCACTTCATCAGAGAAGGTATGACACTCTAGAGAGTTGTTGAACAGCAGAGCAATGGGTGGCGCAAGGGCATGGGAGGTACTCTTGTATACGATGAATGGTATTTCACTAATGTTCCCAGCTTTGGTTTTTAGTGAGTGTATAATGGACACAGCATCTGTCGGGCTGACTAGTGAAAGGAAAAGAGTTTGAATAGCTACCTGAGAGATATGTGGTAACATGTGTCTGAGACTGAGGGATTTTACTGGTAAGGTTAGCACCAACCGATGAAGAGAAGCTATTAAATTCATTTGCCATTTCTAAATTAGTTGCAAGTGTATAACCATCCTTTGAGAGTTTTATCTGGTTATATGAGTGTTATTTAGTTCCTAGGATGTTAGAGATGGCTTTCCACAGGATTTTAATGTTGCCTTTTGCTTCTTTGAATCTACTCTCATAATAGGAAAGTTTTTCTTTTCTTATGATACTGGTAAGCATTGATGAGTACTTTTAACTACTTCCTTTGTAACTAGGCCAATCCTAAGTTTTTTCATATTCATGTTTCTTGTTGATTGCTTTGAGTATACCACTTGTGAGCCAAGGATTGTTTACTCTTTAGTCAGTTATTTGCTTGGTGATGAGGGGACAATGAATGTTGTAGAGGCTTAGAGTTTTGGAAAGGAAGAGGTTAGCAAATGAATTTATATCCTGTGTATTATTAAATTCAGATTCCCAGTTAATATTGTGAAGTGTATTTGTGAGGTTGCCTATCGCTGCTTCACTGTGTAGCCTGAATGTAAGTTTCTTGTTTTCTGGTGGTGTTATGCTCATGTTTGCTATGAGGAAGGTAGGACAGTGGTCAGTTGTTCTGTCAATGATTATACCAGATGCAAGGGGAGCTGTTATGTTAGTCCATAAGTGATCCAAGGTAGTAGCAGATGTTTGAGTGACTCGGGTGGGCTTGGTGATTGTGGGGATTAGCATACAGGAGTTCATGCTGTTTACGAAATAGTCGACTTGGGGGCTATTTTGCTGACCTAGGTCAATATTGAAGTCTCCTCCTAGAATGATGTGATTTTTGTTGAGATTATTGTTTATGATGAGATTCTTTAGGTTATCTGAGAATGAAACTATATTAGAATTGGGAAATCTATTGATAGTTCCGATAGTCAAGGAGGATTTATTTTAGAACTGAGCAAAGGTATATTCAAAGTAGTCGTATATATCACTAATGACACTATTGCAGATGAAGGTATTTTGGTAATATATAGCTGTGCCAACTCCTTTTTTATTAGGCCTTCAGTTGTGAATGACTTTATAACCAGCTAAGTTGAAGAGTTGGATATAGTCTTTACTTAGCCATGTTTCTGTTAAAATAATGAATAATAGTTTAGTACCTGGCGCTGTGTGTAGTGCGTTTATATCATCAAAATGTTTACCAAGTAAACTGACATTTTGGTTGAAAACTGATAAGCAGGTGTTATTTTGGAGTTTGTTTTTCACAAGATTTGCTGCGTAATACTTGTAGTAGTGATGGTCAATATGTTGGTTGTTGAAGATTTGAGACAAAAGATTTAGATCAGGATCAATATCAGCTTGCATGTAGATGCAATGGGGTCACAATACAATAAGACAAGCAATTACAGAATAGTTAAATACTAAATCTGCTGTAAATCTAAAGTAATTATATAAAAAACACAACAATAAATACAAATACACATATAATAGAAACAATTAGAAGTAAAATAAAGATCACCCTAGATAGCCAGGAAGAATACAGAAGTTAGGTATGAAGGGGGAAAAATCAATAAAGGTTGACAGGAATAATGTATAATAAAAATAATAATAATAATAATAAAGTAAAAAATTCTTAATGATAATTATCTTTAGATACCTTAGTTATGATCCTATAACTAGTATAAACTTAAGAAACACAAAAATTAACTCAATTAATTAATTCCAATAAATGACTAATATAAATCAAATTACAATTAAATTAAAAAAAAACAGGGTTAGATTAAACATATGAGTAAGATTTTACTAAGATGCTGAGGTAGATGCTTAAATAAGTACATAAGTACACGGAGAATTTACTGATTATTTAAGAACTTTTTTTTGGATGAGAGAGCATTATTTAACCGGTAAGGCAAAGCCAGCACATTGAACAAGATTAGGCTAGGTCAGGCTAGCCTCAGTCACTTATGAGTTATTTTCAGTGTTGGCATTGGACAGATTCTGGTTTTCAGATATACCACATTCATTAAAGAAGGCCAGTAGTTGTTGGTCACACTTTATTTCATTTTTTTTCCTGTTTTTTCCTTCTTTACAATGATCGTTCCATTCCTAGTGTAGCACTGCTTGATAGCACCTGGGTTTTGTTTGCGAATTTGACGCAGCCTGAAGAGGTGGGATCCACGCTGCTTGGTAAGGCACTCATTTATATAAAGGTTGATATTTTGCTTAGCAACTGTTTGCATGAGGTCAAACGTAGCAGCAGGCTTTGCATGTTTGATGAGCATTCTCCTCGTGCCACGGGAACTGTTTTTATCTATCCCGACAGCTGATTTGATATCAACATTGACTTTGATCTTTGAATTAATTAGGGCGTGGGCTACATTACAACAGTTCTCACCTTTTTGTTAATCTGGCAGATCAGCAGAGCAAATTATCAGGGAGTTGTGAAGTTGTTGTTGCTCATGGTCGTCTTCGGAAGCCGCCTGGTGCATCTGAAGGAGATTTATTTGCTTTTCCAGCTTTTGAAGGATGTCTCTTTGTCCTGGTTGGGTTTCCTCGGCCTTAATCTTGTGTATTGGATCCATTGTGTTATTTGTAACAGCTTTTAAGCTGAGAATTGCTTGATTGTTGTTCGACGAAGACTCGAAGAGGTAGTCTATAGTTTGTTGTTGTTGGGAGACCATGGCTTTGTAACAAGAGAGCAGTACATAGTACATGAACATCATAACAGCATGAACAAGCCACGTGGAGGATGGACAACCCACAGGCGCCAGACAGGCGGCGGCAGACAATGTAAAAAGTTACACCTCTGTACAAGTTAGCCATAGAGTCAGGTCAACGGTCATCGAATCACAAAGAGGTCAGAATTGATGCCGTCATGGTAATCTTCAGGGATTAACCCCTAAACAACAAATGCAAAACCCTCATGTTCAGCTGAGGAGCAGCAGATCAGGGGGGTCAGTTGAGTGGGCACAGCCCAGTAGGGAGGTGTGTGTGGACTCTGGGAAAGAACATCATCTCCAGGGAAACTGTGGAACAACATACGAGTAAGTACGGCTCTCTTGTACTAAAGCACCTCATTCAGTACCCTTGGCCTCTAGTAGGGAATATAGTTAGGGAGTGTCTTATTTAATTATTTTTAATAAAGTCAGATATTAAGAGTTATTCAATGTGTATTAATGGTTCCTTGCTTTAGTGATATTGGGCCTACCGTCCCCTTTGCCCTAGTGACCTAGTGCTCTTAATTATTCAGTACTCCTCCCCCCGTTCGTCTTCCGTGTTGAGGTGTTAGTATTGGTGTGTCCCGCCTTATTCTTGTGTACACTATAGTTCCCAAGTGGTCAGGATTATTCGAGTGTCAGGCCAGGATCCTTGTACCGTTCAATTGTTCCCTACACCTGTCCTGGTAGGTTATTCCATCTGCAAGACCTACGATTCTCACTCCGGTCCCCTGTCCGGTAACTCAGGGTGGTGGCAGCGTCACTCGGTAACTCATACGATAGGTTGTGACTACGATTATCTCTATCTTTAGGTACTAAAGGTATTGTGGGAGGGCCCACAATTGCTTCAGATTACAGAAGCACTAAGTTCTGAAGTTTCTGAAGCCATGGATTGTTCCGCAATGGTTTGAAGCTCATACAGGGAGGCATAGATTGAATGAATACCACAGCCTGAGTTTTGAGTTGAGTCGTAGCGTCGGCTGGCAGAGAGGGAGGCGAAGCCGGTGCTGCGTTTACCAACATCGGCAAAGATTCCAGGGCTGCCAGTGTTTCACTTAGGTCTCTTGGTGTTATGGATAATGAGTGAGAGGTACCCCCTACCTTACTTGTTGCTATGTTTGGGCATGTTTACGGTGGTAGATTCTTGGTAGATTTTTACAGACTTAGATACTTGGAGATTGGTAGTGGGGATAGGCGTATGGTGTTCGTATAGCAGAAAGGTCGTCGATAGGCAGGCATGATGAAAATTGGTTAATATGGTTGATTACTGTTGAAGTTCACTGTGAACTATGGCATATTAAGTCTCCATGCACTTAACTCTTGCTGAGCAGTAGTTAGGTAATGTAGTGTTGGGTGGAGACGAAAATAACCCGAATTTTTTGCTCTCAGCAACAGTGACGGTGCCACCCGTCAGCGTTTTTCTGCGTCTATTTATAGCAACGACGAGGATCATCATACACATGTTGACGCAATACACAATTATAAAGTAGAATTTGGTACTAATGAATTTGGACAAATCGGAAAAGGTTTTTGTATTTATTTTGTTAATAAAACCTAACCATCCTAGGCTTAATACACGCTATAAAAGGACTGACATAGTCCTATACTAGGCTTAAAAATGTTTAAGTTTGGTTTTAGCTTATTTTTTCCAGACTCAAATAAAGAGAATAGTACCAAATTCTATCTAATTGTCCATTACGTCAATATATGTACGACAGTCCATATAACTACGAAAGGTACTATCTAAACAGGAGGATGGGCAGGTTTACATTGTGCCTGAAACTGTGTATTAGTGACTTTTATAACGTACATTGTTTACCTACGAGTTCTCAATTGTATCTCGTATCAAATTTATGTATTTTCTATAAATATAAATTATTATTATTATTATTATTAAACTGACGGGAGAAATGTGCTGAATGGAATACAGCTTTCTGTCACGTACGTCAATGACAGTTTAGGATATTACAAACCACATCATCAAATTTGCAGATGACATATATTAAGATCCATGTTATCTTGAGAGGATTTCGGGGCTTTTAAGTGTCCCCGCGGCTCGGTCCTCGACCAGGCCTCCACCCCCAGGAAGCAGCCCGTGACAGCCGACTAACACCCAGGTACCTATTTTACTGCTAGGTAACAGGGGCATAGGGTGAAAGAAACTCTGCCCGTTGTTTCTCGCCGGCGCCCGGGATCGAACCCAGGATCACAAGTCCAGCGTGCTGTCCGCTCGGCCGACCAGCTCCCTCCAAAGTAACATGTTAACTTTAACATGACATGTTAAAGCAACAGCCAGCCTCCCCACCACAACTGTTGGGCAGCTGGCTGTTACTGATGCTACTGGGGTCAGTGTGGACCTGAACACGGTGGGCACCGCAGCTCCTCCCCACCACAGTTGTTCACTCTGGTAAGCTCACCATTACTGTTCGTATTTTATACAGCAACATGTCATCTCTGAATGTGCAGAGGTCGGTGTTATCATGTTGATATTTTTGCATATGAGCTTGAGGTTGTGTAGGTAGACAGTTCCAGGAATGGTTGTGGGGTTACGTTAGAAGGGGTGACGTTGCCTACAAACAACGTTACCATATTATTCATCAAGGTTTACTTCATGTTCTGTGTATATCCTCTCGTCTGCCCAAGTAATTAAATGTCTAGAAAAGGTTGATAAAAAATAAGGAATGCTGACAATATCATAAATTCATAATGACTACTCATAACTAGAAAAAATGAATTTTACTAAATAAGCCATCTTTTATGGTGGTGATAAAATGTGTATTATGCTACCAAGATCAAGAGGTACCTGCAGTTACATTATGTGTGTGTGTGAGTCTATAATTATCTAAGTGTAGTTGCAGGATGTGAGCAACGCTCGTGGTGTCCCGTCTTCCCCTTCATCTTTGTCATATGACTGAACCCGCTGATAATTTTGGCATCTACTGACATCCCTTAAATTGTTTCAACCTTCTACAACTGTTCGCAAAGCAGAACTTTTGCATACCTTTTCGACACTATTCCTTTCTAAGCTTTAGGCTGTGGCCTCTTATAATAATTCCAATTTGGCAAATTTTTCAATTCTTGTCAGGGGTTTTATGTGGTGATTATATCTCCTTACCTTCTCTTTCATGGCTTGTGCCTGTTTTACACCTCAAGCTCATAGCTCTTGTGTGCTTTAGGTCTGGAAGCCATTTGGACGCTTGTCTTTGTACCTTTTATATTTTGTGTATGTGCTTTTTTTATATGACAACCATACAAGTACTCCGATGTCGGTTTCACGAATCTCGTGAATAATTTTTAAGTATCCCCTTTCATCCACGTATTTAAAAGTTATTTTAAAATTTGCAAGTATAGCATAGGCTTCTCTCACAATGACTAAAATAAAACAAAAATCTAGGTATCCTTCATTATGTTTTTTTTAATTGCGTTTATACTAAAACAGGTGAAGAGAGAGAGGCGTCATGACGTACTGAAGAAGTAGGTCTGGCTGGGCAGTCATGATGGCCTACCCTCGAGGGGCCATAGTCATCCTGGTGTCGTACCTGCTCGAGCGCCTCGTCTACTACGGGCTCTTCGGTGGTGCTGTGTTCTACATGCAGCGGATGTTGGGCTTCACCTCCTCCTCGGCCACGACGGTTACGGCCATCATGGAAGGCCTAGTCAACCTCGCCCCCATTGCCGGCGCCGTCGTGGCCGATGTCTATCTGGGCAAGGTGGGTCGGGTGTGTGTGTGTATATACTCACCTAACTGTACTTGCGTGGGTTGGGCTTTGGCACTTTGGTCCGCCTCTCAACCTGATGTAATCTGATGTAAAGGTTCCTGAGCCTATTGGGCTGTTATCATATCTGTTTTTGAAAATGTGTGTGGAGTATTCCTCCACCACAGTACTGCCTAGTGCATTCCATTTACTAAACACTGAAAAAATTCTTTCAAATGTTGTGTGGCTCAATTGGTTACTAGGTTTCCACCTGTGTCCCTTCGTGTGCCTTAACGACTCTTCTCATTAGTTTTGCATCATTTTGCGTTTTGCATATTTATATGAACGCGTCTCTTGTTTAGGACATTATCAAATGTTTTCTGATAGTCAAAGAATATACAGTCTACCCATCCTTCTCTCTCTTATTTCATTTCTGTCTTATTGCAGAACTGCAGCAAGTTTGTCAAGCAGGATTTTGCTTTACAAAATCGGTGCTGGTGTTTTGAGACAAAATTTGTCTGTTTGAAATGTTCGATTAGCCTGCCTCAGATCTGTCTCTCTAGTAACTGGCTGAGGATACGCGTTAATTATTATTATTAACATCTTTATTGACAAAATTAATTACAATTTTGCCTAATCTGAGGATTTTGATAGGTCTTATTAAAGTGAGGATAATGCTAGTATTCACTGTCACGCAGGACAGAGGGTCATACATAAGACAATAGGTCTAAACTGTAGGCTGAAGCACATATATATCATTGTTACAATCAATGTTTTAATGTATGGATACGTGAAAACAACTTTCTATTGTGCACTGCCACACAAGGGCAGAGATGGGTTCATAAGTGATACAGCTTAGAAGTAATATAAATAAAAATTGTTCTTCATTCTTTAAAATGGACAAGCAAATTTTGGGTAAATTGTTAGGATGTCGTCCAGAACACCTGAGTCAATAAAATAGTTACACAGTTGGTGGTACAAGAGGCCAGGAGGTCTAAAGTCCTTTACGGTTTCACATTCATCAATATAGTGTTCTAGTGAATGCATTAAAAGTTTATCACAGAGTTTACAATCTGAATATTCTGGTAGTGGCTCAGCCTCACTAACCTGCCAGATGTGTCTATAGCCAAGGCGAATTCGCGCAATGACTACATCACATTGCCTGGTCCGGTTACTGTGCTGACCATACAAATACCTATTATTACAAAACTTGTCATAACTTTTAATACTGCAGCTTTCAGGTCTCTGGGCATTTCTTAGTTCTTCTAAATCTGAATTAATTTCTTTAATTTGTATGTTTCTAATAACTGCATTAGATAGTCCAAAGTCATAATCAATGTTTTCTTTCCTGCAAGCCTCATTGGCCAATTGATCTACAAAGTCATGTTTTCCAACTCCAACATGGGATGGGATCCACACAAATTTTATACAAGAGTTATTATCATTGGCAAAAATTACATTCCATTTAATATTACAAGCTACTTCCGACGTATATTGTGATGGGTTATTTAAGGACTGCAGAGCACTTTTAGAGTCACAGAATATCACTCCACCACCATTGAGCTTAAGGTATTCAGTGGCTAGATAAATACCCAATAGCTCGGTCTGTGTAATGATACTGTTCTACCGTATAACGGTTTCAGCCGCTATAGCATAGAATGCAGAGTGGTACCACATTAGCCATCTTCCAGCAATCAGGAAGCTCTCGTGTTTTTGAAGAGGAATTAAATATTATAACAAGGGGGACTGCACAATTGCTTCAGCTGCCTCTTTTAGAGTCAATGGCAATATTTTGTCTGATCTTACAGCTTTCGTCACGTCCAGTTCCTGTAATTGCGTCCTTACTTCCTCTGGTGTCATTATCATATCAGTGAGGCTTCCCTGTATAAGTCTCCATTCGGTTTGAACTCTTAGCTCTAGTGGCAAAATTAGATTCCAGCTTGAATACTTCTTAGAACTTTTGTTAAGTTCCTCATCATTCTTATTATTACCTCCTTATGATGTTTCCTCTCTCCCATTTTACAAGTCTGATTACTTGGTTATTCGCAGTCATCTTCCTCCTGATGTTGCTATAAAACAGGTTTTGGTCGGGACTTAGCACTGTATTCACTGGTAGTCTTGTAATGTTTCTCTGCCTCTCACTAGTTTCTGTGTACTCATATCTGGACACTTTGTAAATATTGTGATTTCCTTCTGTTCTGTGTTCTCTTTATTTCTTGCATGTTCTTTTGCTTCTTTTCTCAACTTCCAGCTCAACCACTTGGGCTGGAAGGTAGAGTGACGATCTCACTTCATGCAGGTCGGCGTTCAATCCACAACCGTCAAATGGTTGGGCGCCATTCCCTTCCCCCGTCTCATCTCAAGTCCTTATCCTGACCCCTTCCAAGTGCTATATAGGTTATATTGTCTTATCACTTTCTCCTGGTAATTACCTTACCTTTTCTTTACTTCCCAAACACTGCCACTTTAACCATCGGGTAATGTTCGTCGTGCTTCCTTTAACCCTTAGTGGTGGTATGAATCTTTCTTCAGCTTCTTCGAGTTTGTTCGTTACGTAGTCCATCATGTCGTGTTGATTTTCCTTTGAGGTCTCCTCATTCTATCCTCTCTCCAGGAATTATCTGATCTTATGTATTCAAAGACTAAAACACAGGGGGGGTCATTGGCCTCTTATGGCCAATGTTTTCAATAGCATCTCATTCTGTGTGCAGACCAGGTCTAATCTAGCTGGTTTGTGTTGACCCCAGGCAGCCTAGTGAAGTGAGTCTACCAGGTGAGAGTTATTCTGCACACTTGACCAGAGATTAAGATAGCAGAGGAAGGAAATTTATTAAGTAAACGTCAGTGACTTTAAAGAAGACAGTCAAAGGATGAGCATCTTGTAAAAGTTAGATGGAATAAGATGTCGACATTTTGTGACGTGACGTGACACCGACTGATGTCGTAACGCATCACTTGAGTTACCACAGTCGTCACGATCAGATGTACGAAGTGAAGTCTGCAGTCTCCGTGGAGTAGTGGTAAGACGCTCGCCTGGCGTTCTGCGAGCGCTTTGTCCTGGGTTCGTATCCTGGCCGGGGAGGATTTACTGGGCGCAAATCCTTAACTGTAGCCTCTGTTGAACTCAACAGTAAAATGGGTACTTGGTTATAAAAAAGATTCTTCGCGGGGGTCAATTTCCAGGGGAACATAGGATTAAGGACTTGCCCGAATCGCTACACGTACTAGTGGCTGTACAAGAGTGTAAGAACTCTAGTATATATAAATAAAAAAATCTCCTGGGAAGAAGGAAGAATACAGTTCCCTGTTTGGTAGTTGACTGGAGGCTACTTGTTATCAAGTGTGAGGGACGCCGTGCATCAGTTCTCAGTGCTAGTAAAGATATTAGAGGCGACCTGAAGCTTAGTGGGGTGGTCGTGCCTGTGCGGACTCTAATGTTTTATATCCTTGAGTGGAGGAAATTGAGCAGGTATTTCTGTGTGGAGCCTGCCAGGCGACTTTGTGTGCTCAAGTCAGAACTGAAGGAAGCTGCGAGGGACTAAAGGATTTTCTTGGACGACCAAGAGTAGCGCTATCTTGGGGCGCCAGTGGGCGAGGTCGTCGCGTCGTCACTTTATACAGTAAGGTCCCATTAGATTATCCTACAGTGTTTATTAGTGCTTGATCGTATGCCCAGCGATCGTAAATGTTTATGTGCATAGGTTAGTATTTTTATTAAGATAGTGAGCTGATATAAGAAGTTAGAGATGATAAGTTGACAAGTGGACATGCTGGAGAGAGAAGCGGCATATGAACTTCATTTGCAGCAGATATTGGAAGATCTGCAGGAGTACCTACCTGATTTTGAGGACCCAGATAGATGTTCTCAGTAGTGGGCCTCGAGAAATAGAACAGAGAATCATATGGACACATTGAGATGTTCGAGGGAGTGCTTGATTGCATTTTGGCATGAAAGGGGCAGTGTAAGGTGAGAGATTGATTTATTTTTCTTGTTGGAGATATTTTGTGTACCAGGTATTTCAGCCCCAAGCAGTGAGGGGGCAGTAGATTGTGAGCTGAAGATTAAGCAGCAGCCTAATAAGTTTTATTTTGTGTAGGTCTGACGTGATATTGGAGTGCTATCGGTTGGTAGCAGCCTAGGGTGCTGCACTGTAATATTATCTATATTATATATTTTTTGTTGTGTGTGTTCTCATGCATTAAATGTTTGTATGTTAACAGCTGATTTTTGCCTTTGTCTGGGTGAGGCTTCCTGGATAGTAAGAGAGAGGGAGAGAGACACGATTGCAAATTGGTGGGCAAAGGTCATTAACACCATGAAGGGAACTCAATAGATTATCCAATAATATGGAAAGTGTGGGAGTCACGGCGGCTCGTGTGGGTGTGTACTCATGACAACTAGGCCAGTTTGGAGCCGCGCCCTTGAATAAAGGAGACGCTGATCCCCTCTCCGAAAAAAAGACAATTACAGGGTGATCTCCCAACTAATTGCAAGCACTCCAGTGCTCATTGCTGGTCGACTGACGGCAGCAGAAGTGTGGTTGGCTTGGTCGGTCATATTTTTATCAGGGAATGGTTGGGGGTTTCTGTTCGTCGGTAAGCAAGTATCAGTTTGGTTCAATAACCAGTTTCTAAAACCCCCCAACCCCTGATATTTGTCACCACCCCTTCTTGTTTACTTTCTTAATTATTTATTTATTTTTTTATATATACAAGTGTTCTTTCATTCTTGTACAGCCACTAGGACGCGTAGCGTTTCGGGCAAGTCCTTAATTTATTTATTTACTTATTTATTTATTTATTTATTTATTTATTTATTTATTTATTTATTTATTTATTTATTTATTTATTTATTTATATATATACAAGAAGGTACATTGAGATTGTGAGGATACATAACATAGTAATTACATTCTTGTAAAGCCACTAGTACGAGCAGCGTTTCGGGCAGGTCTTTAATTTAAGAAAATTATAAGTAGGCAAATACTAGCAAAATTTATAAAAATGATAACAGGTACAGAGCAAGAAAAAAATGGAAGATGAGAGAAATTTGTAGGTATATTAAAGCACACAGGTAGCTCAGATTGATTGCATTGACAGCTTGAATGGTAGTTTAACAAAAATTAATATGCACAGTACAGCTTATAGCTAGCACACAAAAGAAGACAGCAATGAGCACAATGATAAAGTTGTTTGGATTAAGTACATAAAGATTGGGAGATTGGGTAACACTAGATACTGAGCAAATTAAAGCTCAGCATAGGAAACTATGAAGGTGAAATTAGGGACTCTTTGGTTTTGTTTTTGAATGAGGCAAAAGTTTGACAGCTTTTCAATTTGCTAGGGAGTGAGTTCCATAGACTGGGTCCCTTTATTTGCATAGAGTGTTTACACAGATTAAGTTTGACCCTGGAGATATCAAAGAGATATTTATTTCTGGTGTGGTGATAATGGGTCCTATTACATCTGTGCAGGGAGAGTTTCAGAGCATGGTTTGCATTTAGGAACAGGGTTTTGTAAATGTAGTTGACACAAGAGAATGTGTGGAGGGAGTTAATATTTAGCATGTTAAAGGATTTAATTAAGGGAGCTGAGTGTTGTCTGAAAGCAGAATTTGTTATTATTCTGATAGCAGATTTTTGCTGGGTGATGATGGGCTTAAAGTGGTTTGCAGTGATAGACCCCCATGCACAGATACCATAATTAAGATAGGGATAGATTAGTGCATAATATAGTAAAAGGAGAGCAGAGTTAGGAACATAATATCTGATTTTAGAGAGTATACCAACTGTTTTAGAGACTTTCTTAGTTATGTGTTGTATGTGGGTACTGAAGTTGAGTCTCTTGTCTAGGAATAGGCCAAGAAACTTGCCATCATTTTTATTACTGATGTTAATGTTGTCTATCTGAAGCTGAATTGCATTCGATGATTTGCTTCCAAATAAGATGTAGTAGGTCTTTTCTATGTTTAGTGTTAGTAGACATCCATAAGTGAACTTTTTTCATTCATTATTCACAACATTATTTAGTGTATGTGGGTTGGGGTCTAAATTGATGAGGGTAGTATCATCAGCAAACATATGTTCCCCGGAATAAAACCCGCCAAATCGTTTAACAACAAGGTACCCGTTTTACTGTTGGGTTAAACAAAGGCTACAGTTAAGGATTTGCGCCTAGTTACTCCTCCCCGGCTAGGATACGAACCCAGGACAAAGCGCTAGAGAAACACCAGGTGAGCGTCTTACCACAATGCCACGGGGACTGCTAAACATATTGCACCAGGAAGTTTAACTTTTCCACTTCTACAAGCTTTGCTCGTTGTCTCATCTCCTACTTTTGGGCCCATTGTTTCTCAGTCAGTTTGGCCATGTCTGAAGTCTCCTGTTACTATATATAAGCTTTACATTCAGTCTATGGGCTACCATCCCTTGGTATTCTTACCTCAGTCTTCTGTTGTTCTTTGAAGGGTTGTAGATTACAGCAACAACCACTTTCTCAATATCCAGTGAAATTATTAGCATGATGCAGTCCTTGTAGTTGTTTGACACCTACAAACAAACCCCTTCATATATCCAGTTTCTTTTTACCAACAGTGCAATACCTGCCTTCTCTCTGAAGTCTTTCCCTTCTCATTATTCGGTCCCTGATAGACTACGCATCACCAGTTTTGTCTTACACAGGCCAAGGCAGAATTAAAAAAATTAAGCTGATACAGAACGAGGTTATGACAATTATTCTTGGATGTCAAAGAAATGCAATGATTGAAATAATGAGAATGGAATTAAATTTACAGTGTGTATGATAGAGTCCGTGACATTAACACTAGAGTATCTATTCGTTTCATGCGGAGAAAAGGAGGGGATAAGCTGTTTGAGAGCGTTCAGACCTGCTTGAGTGACGTACACACTTCCAGGAAACTGAGGGAGACACGCTACACGAGGGGATTAGCTCATGACCTCAGGGAATACGATGTACTTGACTGCTGTAAACCCTCTCACCAGTGTAATAGGTCTGCTCCCTGGAAAGTACAGAAAATAGACGTCGAAATTGTACCCCTCAAGGTGAAAATGATTCATCATGAACCGGGACAATTACGGTGTTTGTATGGAAGCATGATATCTCGGTTACCAAGAGGCAACAGTTTACATGTATATTGCGACGGGTCGGTGGCGGAGGATGGCAGGGCAGGGTGTGGTGGCCTCATAAGGGAATATACTGAGTTTGGGACTGTGGACAGGAAAATTGAACTCCGGCTTAGTAATTATATATCATCCACACAAGCTGAACTGCAGGCTATTCTGGCGTGTTTTGAGGAAGTACGTCATGACGACAAAGATGTTTTTGTATTTGTCGATAGCCGAGGAGCACTGGAGTCCTTAAACAGTCGAAACCCAGTCTTCATGTCCATAGTTGAGGATTGTAAGAAAAGGATAACTGAGATACAGTTGAAAGGTCATAGTGTGAAATTCATGTGGATTCCATCTCATCTTGGAATAGTGCTCAACAAGGTAGCGGATGACTTGGCCAAACGTGCCACATCAAAACCACAAGTTGACATCGAATATGAATTCACAATGAGACAAATAAGAAGCAAAATCAGAAATATTCAGGCACAGGCAGAAGTGGAGAGGAGAGATATAATGTATGAGAGTAGTCAAACCATGCAACACTACATGTGTGTGAGTCAAAACACCCATTTCACTTATGGTAAAAGGAGAAATGCTTGGAGTGACTCTGTGTACATGCGGCTCAGGCTTGGGTACAAATATTACTGGGAATATGGGATAGGTGTTCATGATAATGACACGAATTGTAAACTATGTGGTATGTTAAGGTCTCACACCCTTGCCCATTATGTTCTTGATTGCCCGTTGATTAATGTATATAGAAACACTGAGATAAGGACTGTTCCTGAACAAATAGCCTGGATGTGTCACAACGGAAAGGTTGATGATATTCTTGAGAGATATAAGAATTTTGAACCAAGACTATAATCTTTTGTTGAATTATCTGCATGTCTCTTGCAAATTGCCTATACAGTATACCTAGGTCATAAAAGTATTTGTGTGTACGTCTGATACCATACTATTTGAGTAAAGGAGGAAATGTATATGTTTATCTCTCAGAATGTTCGGTAATATGTTTATTGTTTGTGATGTGTGTCTATGTATGTATTAACACGATGTACTGAACGGGGTGAGAATAGCTTGAGTTACCTCATCCCTTTATGTGTTTTTTACCTCAATAAACTTATTTCTATTTCAATTCAATTTCAATTTCTCATTATTTAGTGTTTCCTTGGGAATGTTGCATTGCAGTACTAATCATAACAGTTAGCTTGGTCTCCATCAGAGTTTGTGTTTTCATTCCTTTCTTTGAGTTCATCTGCTTTATTTGACAGTTCATCAACATTGGTCTACCAGATCTTCAGAGTATTCATTGTTGTCCTGTCCTCTGGGCAGTTAGTTTCCAGTCTAAGTATGGGGTTTAGGTCAGGTTAGGTCGAGTTCGTAGGTAGGGAAGAGGGGAGGGTACATTTGGAATGTGGAAGGGAACAGGGGGGGTGGATGTCTGTGGTGCATTTGAGGTTGAGTAGGGGGTTTGGTGGGGTGGAAATTGTGGGGCTTGGAGCTGGGAAGGCGAAGGTGGTAGAAAGCAGTGGCTGAGTTCCAAGGAGAAGTGTGGGAGGCGGTATAGGTGGTAGTTGATGATTAATGGGTGGCAATTAGTGGTTGGTGGGTTGCAATTGATGGGAGAGGGAAATTGGTCCTACTGCGATGGAAGGAGGTTTTTATTATTATTATTATTATTATTATTATTATTATTATTATTATTATTATTATTATTATTATTATTATTATATGGAAGGAGGTTTCTGTGAGTGTGTTTGTGGAGGGGTACATGAGCAGGAGTATCAGGACCTGGGTTATCAGGACCTGGGTTACCAGGGCCTGGGTTACCAGGACCTGGGTTACCAGGATCTGGGTTACCAGGATCTGGGTTACCAGGACCTGGGTTACCAGGATCTGGGTTACCAGGACCTGGGTTACCAGGATCTGGGTTACCAGGATCTGGGTTACCAGGACCTGGGTTACCAGGACCTGGGTTACCAGGATCTGAGTTACCAGGACCTGGGTTACCAGGGCCTGGGTTACCAGGATCTGGGTTACCAGGATCTGGGTTACCAGGATCTGGGTTACCAGGACCTGGGTTACCAGGACCTGGGTTACCAGGATCTGTGTTACCAGGATCTGGGTTACCAGGATCTGGGTTACCAGGATCTGGGTTACCAGGATCTGGGTTACCAGGATCTGGGTTACCAGGACCTGGGTTACCAGGACCTGGGTTACCAGGATCTGGGTTACCAGGATCTGGGTTACCAGGATCTGGGTTACCAGGACCTGGGTTACCAGGATCTGGGTTACCAGGATCTGGGTTACCAGGATCTGGGTTACCAGAACCTGGGTTACCAGGACCTGGGTTACCAGGGCCTGGGTTACCAGGATCTGGGTTACCAGGATCTGGGTTACCAGGACCTGGGTTACCAGGATCTGGGTTACCAGGATCTGGGTTACCAGGACCTGGGTTACCAGGGCCTGGGTTACCAGGATCTGGGTTACCAGGATCTGGGTTACCAGGATCTGGGTTACCAGGATCTGGGTTACCAGGATCTGGGTTACCAGGATCTGGGTTACCAGGATCTGGGTTACCAGGACCTGGGTTACCAGGACCTGGGTTACCAGGATCTGTGTTACCAGGATCTGGGTTACCAGGATCTGGGTTACCAGGATCTGGGTTACCAGGATCTGGGTTACCAGGATCTGGGTTACCAGGACCTGGGTTACCAGGACCTGGGTTACCAGGATCTGGGTTACCAGGATCTGGGTTACCAGGATCTGGGTTACCAGGACCTGGGTTACCAGGACCTGGGTTACCAGGGCCTGGGTTACCAGGATCTGGGTTACCAGGATCTGGGTTACCAGGACCTGGGTTACCAGGATCTGGGTTACCAGGATCTGGGTTACCAGGACCTGGGTTACCAGGGCCTGGGTTACCAGGATCTGGGTTACCAGGATCTGGGTTACCAGGATCTGGGTTACCAGGATCTGGGTTACAAGGATCTGGGTTACCAGGATCTGGGTTACCATGATCTGGGTTACCAGGATCTGGGTTACTAGGATCTGGGTTACCAAGATCTGGGTTACCATGATCTGGGTTACCATGATCTGGGTTACCAGGATCTGGGTTACCAGGATCTGGGTTACCAGGATCTGGGTTACCAGGATCTGGGTTACCAGGATCTGGGTTACCAGGATCTGGGTTACTAGGATCTGGGTTACCATGATCTGGGTTACCATGATCTGAGTTACCAGGATCTGGGTTACCAGGATCTTTGTTACCAGGATCTGGGTTACCATGATCTGGGTTACCAAGATCTGGGTTACTAGGATCTGGGTTACCAAGATCTGGGTTACCATGATCTGGGTTACCATGATCTGGGTTACCAGGATCTGGGTTACTAGGATCTGGGTTGCCAGGATCTGGGTTACCATGATCTGGGTTACCATGATCTGGGTTACCAGGATCTGGGTTACTAGGATCTGGGTTACCAGGATCTGGGTTACCATGATCTGGGTTACCAAGATCTGGGTTACCATGATCTGGGTTACCAGGATCTGGGTTACCATGATCTGGGTTACCAAGATCTGGGTTACCAGGATCTGGGTTACCAGGATCTGGGTTACCAGGATTTAGGTTACCAGGATCTGGATTACCAGGATCTGGGTTACCAGGACCTGGGTTACCAGGACCTGGGTTACCAGGATCTGGGTTACCATGATCTGGGTTACCAGGATCTGGGTTACCAGGATCTGGGTTACCAGGATCTGGGTTACCAGGATCTGGGTTACCATGATCTGGGTTACCAGGATCTGGGTTACTAGGATCTGGGTTACCAAGATCTGGGTTACCATGATCTGGGTTACCATGATCTGAGTTACCAGGATCTGGGTTACCAGGATCTTTGTTACCAGGATCTGGGTTACCATGATCTGGGTTACCAAGATCTGGGTTACTAGGATCTGGGTTACCAAGATCTGGGTTACCATGATCTGGGTTACCATGATCTGGGTTACCAGGATCTGGGTTACTAGGATCTGGGTTACCAGGATCTGGGTTACCATGATCTGGGTTACCATGATCTGGGTTACCAGGATCTGGGTTACCAGGATCTGGGTTACCATGATCTGGGTTACCAAGATCTGGGTTACCAGGATCTGGGTTACCAGGATCTGGGTTACCATGATCTGGGTTACCAAGATCTGGGTTACCAGGATCTGGGTTACCAAGATCTGGGTTACCAGGATCTGGGTTACCATGATCTGGGTTACCATGATCTGGGTTACCAGGATCTGGGTTACTAGGATCTGGGTTACCAGGATCTGGGTTACCATGATCTGGGTTACCAAGATCTGGGTTACCATGATCTGGGTTACCAGGATCTGGGTTACCAGGACCTGGGTTACCAGGGCCTGGGTTACCAGGATCTGGGTTACCAGGATCTGGGTTACCAGGATCTGGGTTACCAGGATCTGGGTTACCAGGATCTGGGTTACAAGGATCTGGGTTACCAGGATCTGGGTTACCATGATCTGGGTTACCAGGATCTGGGTTACTAGGATCTGGGTTACCAAGATCTGGGTTACCATGATCTGGGTTACCATGATCTGGGTTACCAGGATCTGGGTTACCAGGATCTGGGTTACCAGGATCTGGGTTACCAGGATCTGGGTTACCAGGATCTGGGTTACCAGGATCTGGGTTACTAGGATCTGGGTTACCATGATCTGGGTTACCATGATCTGAGTTACCAGGATCTGGGTTACCAGGATCTTTGTTACCAGGATCTGGGTTACCATGATCTGGGTTACCAAGATCTGGGTTACTAGGATCTGGGTTACCAAGATCTGGGTTACCATGATCTGGGTTACCATGATCTGGGTTACCAGGATCTGGGTTACTAGGATCTGGGTTACCAGGATCTGGGTTACCATGATCTGGGTTACCATGATCTGGGTTACCAGGATCTGGGTTACTAGGATCTGGGTTACCAGGATCTGGGTTACCATGATCTGGGTTACCAAGATCTGGGTTACCATGATCTGGGTTACCAGGATCTGGGTTACCATGATCTGGGTTACCAAGATCTGGGTTACCAGGATCTGGGTTACCAGGATCTGGGTTACCAGGATTTAGGTTACCAGGATCTGGATTACCAGGAACTGGGTTACCAGGACCTGGGTTACCAGGACCTGGGTTACCAGGATCTGGGTTACCATGATCTGGGTTACCAGGATCTGGGTTACCAGGATCTGGGTTACCAGGATCTGGGTTACCAGGATCTGGGTTACCATGATCTGGGTTACCAGGATCTGGGTTACTAGGATCTGGGTTACCAAGATCTGGGTTACCATGATCTGGGTTACCATGATCTGAGTTACCAGGATCTGGGTTACCAGGATCTTTGTTACCAGGATCTGGGTTACCATGATCTGGGTTACCAAGATCTGGGTTACTAGGATCTGGGTTACCAAGATCTGGGTTACCATGATCTGGGTTACCATGATCTGGGTTACCAGGATCTGGGTTACTAGGATCTGGGTTACCAGGATCTGGGTTACCATGATCTGGGTTACCATGATCTGGGTTACCAGGATCTGGGTTACCAGGATCTGGGTTACCATGATCTGGGTTACCAAGATCTGGGTTACCAGGATCTGGGTTACCAGGATCTGGGTTACCATGATCTGGGTTACCAAGATCTGGGTTACCAGGATCTGGGTTACCAAGATCTGGGTTACCAGGATCTGGGTTACCATGATCTGGGTTACCATGATCTGGGTTACCAGGATCTGGGTTACTAGGATCTGGGTTACCAGGATCTGGGTTACCATGATCTGGGTTACCAAGATCTGGGTTACCATGATCTGGGTTACCAGGATCTGGGTTACCATGATCTGGGTTACCAAGATCTGGGTTACCATGATCTGGGTTACCAAGATCTGGGTTACCAGGATCTGGGTTACCATGATCTGGGTTACCAAGATCTGGGTTACCAGGATCTGGGTTACCATGATCTGGGTTACCAAGATCTGGGTTACCAGGATCTGGGTTACCAAGATCTGGGTTACCAGGATCTGGGTTACCAGGATCTGGGTTACCAAGATCTGGGTTACCAGGATCTGGGTTACCAGGATCTGGGTTACCAGGATCTGGGTTACCAAGATCTGGGTTACCAGGATCTGGGTTACCAGGATCTGGGTTACCAAGATCTGGGTTACCAGGACCTGGGTTACCAGGACCTGGGTTACCAGGATCTCAGTTACCAGAACCTTGGTTACCAGGATCTGGGTTACCAGGATTTAGGTTACCAGGATTTAGGTTACCAGGATCTGGATTACCAGGATCTGGGTTACCAGGATTTAGGTTACCAGGACCTGGGTTACCAGGACCTGGGTTACCAGGACCTGGGTTACCAGGATCTCAGTTACCAGAACCTTGGTTACCAGGATCTGGGTTACCAGGATTTAGGTTACCAGGATTTAGGTTACCAAGATCTGGGTTACCAGGATCTGGGTTACCAGGATCTGGGTTACCAAGATCTGGGTTACCAGGATCTGGGTTACCAGGATCTGGGTTACCAGGACCTGGGTTACCAGGACCTGGGTTACCAGGACCTGGGTTACCAGGACCTGCATACCAGTCAACATTGCCAGCCATGGTTGTGAGAGCAGTTGTGGTAACTGTCAAAATAAAACAGCCGGGATTATCAAGGTATACATCAGGTAAGGTAAGGAATGACGACATCAGGGAGCGCGCTCAGAATTATTTCTAGAAAGGCGAGCAAGACAAACAAGTGTACGTGTTTGGTCTTTAATCTAAGGCAGAAGGTCGTGAATTACATCTTACATATCAATACGAAGCTGTTTGCATGGTCGGCGTGTATACTGACGAAGTTGATAGTTCAACCAAATCTGGCATGGCCGCAGAGGACCTCCAGGAAGAGTGTGGTGGCTGCAAGAGGTTTTGCCGCAATGTTGGCTGCGGGAGGCTCTCAAAACACACGAAATTGGGAGCCAGGGAGGAACTCAAACTTGAAATCTGGGGAACCACGTGATCGTCGACAACAGTAAAGAAGGTGCTGAGTCCACTTAGTAATCCCCGGCCAGTCGTAGCCAAGGGGAAGCTCATGTGTAGTGAAGGAGTGGGTGTATAGCCTCGTATGTTTACCCAGGCCTACCTTATCTTAAACTCCGGAGCTTGAGCTCCTGGAGCAGTTCGTTGTTGCCTTCAACCTCGTTCTGACAGTTCCTGCGACGGCGCTGGAATCAATCGTATTGGCGTTTGCCTTTCCATTGGAGACTTTCGGTGCCGAGGAGAGGGGGGACCTGCTGCATAGGTGACTTTTTCTCCCTCGTATCAACCTACCCTGGCTTTGCGCCCTGGAGAGGCCACTCCAGACCGACAACCAGAGCGCAACGCCACAATTTCTTAAGATTGATGGATGCCTACTACTACCTAACCTTGCGATGCCAATCCTTCCAATGCCAGTCCTAAAAATAACTCATGAGTGACTGAGCCTAACCTAACGTTGTCCAAGGTGCTGTCTTTTGCCCTACCGGTTAAAGAAAGAAGCAACCAGACCCTGTACACCAGAAAGAAGCAACCAGACCCTGTACACCAGAAAGAAGCAACCAGACCCTGTACACCAGAAAGAAGCAACCAGACCCTGTACACCAGAAAAAGAAAGCAGGGTAGGAGGGGACGGTCGTCAGAAAGAACACAAAGATTAATGTGATGGTAATTGAGGGAAACTGAAATAGTTTTCTGGAGATATTAAAATAATTAAAGAAGTGAAGTGCCTCAAGCTATCCTCACCTCGGTCAAGACACCTTGTTCATCTATATTATATTAACATTACAAATAAAAATGAGGGCAGGTTCCTTGGCTTATAAATAGACAAGAGACTGAACTCAGCACCCACATATAACACAGCCAAAAAAGTCTCAAAAACAGTCGATATACTGTCTAACAACATATATTATGTTCCCCCACTCTGTTCCCCAATCATTATACTAAGCACTAATTTATTCCTATATAACATGGTATCTGTGCATGGAAATCAACCACTAGAAATTACCTCAAACCTATCGTCACTCAGCAAAACTCTGCTACTAGAACTATAACAAACTCTGTCTTCAGACACTCAGCCCCTATATTTAAATCCCTTAACATGCTAAACACACACTCCATACATTCTCATGGACTATTTATATGTACAAAACCTTGTTCCAAAATACTAATCATGATGTGAAACTTTTCCTTGATAGATGAACTAGCATGAGCACCACACCAGAAAATATATATCTCTTTGATATCCCCAGAGTCAGACTAAATCTGTGCAAACACTCCATGTAAATAAAAGAGCCCAGTTTTTAGAACTCACTCCCTGATGAATTAAAACAAAATTCCAACCCATGCCCTGTTCAAAAGTAAAATAAAAAGTACCTAATTTCATCCTCATAGTTTCCTACCTTGTGCTTCAAACTCACACTGTATCTTGTACTACCCACTTCCCCAATATTAGTACTTCAGACATATATCCTTACCAGTGTAATCACCTCTGTCAACTTATGTTGTAGGTATTTATTCATATAAAGCCTTGCTACAATGCCCCCTCTCATCTTACCTGATATGTTACATTAAGGATCTGTCTGAAACACAATGCGTGTTAGTGGCTTTGAATGAATGTAAAAATACCAATCTTATGTAATCTCACCAACTCATTGTACTTTCTTGTAAAATAAATTATTATTTTTATTATTACCATTATATTGACTTCACAAGGGGACTAGATAGTACAGTTGGCTTCGTTCTCGACAATTTATGTGTTTACATCCTTGTATGTCTCCTGAATATAACAAATCTTTCCAATTTGACACATCAAACCTATTTGTTGAGGAAGCGCTTTTAGTCATGTGTGTCTATAGACACGAGTTAATGGGCACTGTACAACATAATGGGTGAGTGGAAACCCTTAAGACGCGACACAATTTACATATATTTATATCAATACCTGTTCCGTTTTCTAAGTAAAATTTGCATGTGTCAGGTAATGTCCAAAAACCTCTCGTTGGACTGATAACATAACAACGTAATCATTAGTTATTGAATATTCCACTGTATATATAAATAACATATAACAAAGAGGTTATCTCTTTTGGATGAGCATGAATATGCCCGAATTGCTCTGAGTACTCTTGGTGGCCTTATATACAGTACTCTGTATACTTACAAGTACTTGCCAGCTGGCGATGTGAGCAGCAATTAAGGGAATTAAGGCCGTCGGAGAGTAGGAAGAGATCGAGCCTGCTGCTGTCCTATCATGATAAAACGTAGAGCCTTTAAGCTGTCTGACTCTATCAGATAACCGAGTTATGGATCACTGTAGGTCCTATTATCTGTTGTGACGGTAAAGCGTTGGTGTTCGGCTGTTTCAAAAGCTAGGGGCAGGGCCTCGTCACATGACAAAAAAAAAAAGAGAAAAGTTGGTCCTTTCGTCTGTGGTAAGGTAATGGGAAGACACACAAAACACAAGTATATAAACAATGAAATTTTAATTACTCTAGAAAATAAGACATGAATAAAGGTAATCTCATAAAAATATGTAGGACAAGTCAACAAACAAAATAACATGAATAATCACTGGCAAATGAAAAGTTACGCTAAGACAAGTAAATTACAGTGATAGCAAAATAAAATATGAGTGCTGGAATACTGGCTTCAAGCTGCCACCTCCCTTAGTACACGAAAGCCAAGGCTTAGTCTACCAGCGAGAGATGTCAACTGCATGGAGCACTGAGATATTCTGACGAGACTGGCGCACTGCAGCCCAGACGTCGACTTGTGGTGGTGGCGGAGGGCTGGGGCGACGAGACACCAGCCAATCAGCAACAGGCAGGCAGAGGATGAGCAGTTAGCTGGTTACGGCGGTGGCCAGGTGTGCTGGGTACGATTTGCTCTCTGGGCAAAACGTTTGGCGATACTTGGTGAACGTATCTTGTATATAGTATCTTGTATTTTGACGTAATTATGTAGGGAAGAGCAGGCTCAATCTCTCTTGAAAGAGATTATCGTCACACTGTATATATCTTCCAAGCTGAACTTCACTCTCGCTCGAGCTACCTCACGCTGTCATGTTCCCCGTGCCTCTTCAACACCTCTTAACCTCTGCCACCTTCCTCATACAGGCTCGCACGGTGTTCCTGATGTGCTGCGGGTGCACAGTGGGCGCCGCCATCTTTACCCTCTCTTCGGTCACCCCCATCATGGCCTCCTTCAGCGCCGCCAAATTTACAGCAATCTTGGGCATGCTGGTGATGGGTGTCTGCACAGGGCTCATGAAAGCTGCATACACCTCCCTCGGGGCCGACCAGTTTAAAGTCCCAGAACAACGGGAGCAACAGAAGAGGTATGTTAAAGTGGGAGAGGTTCATCAGAGGAGAGGTTAGATGGAGTTATTAATTCGTTTTTTGCACATAAACCAGAAAACTGGTAAGTTGTCATCTTAGCATTCTCTTAACTTTATATTTCTGCTACAGGTTCTTTAACGCCTTCTACTGGATGGTTAACGCTGGCACCTTCGTCGGGTTACGGCGGTGGCCAGGTGTGCTGGGTACGATTTGCTCTCTGGGCAAAACGTTTGGCGATACTTGGTGAACGTATCTTGTATATAGTATCTTGTATTTTGACGTAATTATGTAGGGAAGAGCAGGCTCAATCTCTCTTGAAAGAGATTATCGTCACACTGTATATATCTTCCAAGCTGAACTTCACTCTCGCTCGAGCTACCTCACGCTGTCATGTTCCCCGTGCCTCTTCAACACCTCTTAACCTCTGCCACCTTCCTCATACAGGCTCGCACGGTGTTCCTGATGTGCTGCGGGTGCACAGTGGGCGCCGCCATCTTTACCCTCTCTTCGGTCACCCCCATCATGGCCTCCTTCAGCGCCGCCAAATTTACAGCAATCTTGGGCATGCTGGTGATGGGTGTCTGCACAGGGCTCATGAAAGCTGCATACACCTCCCTCGGGGCCGACCAGTTTAAAGTCCCAGAACAACGGGAGCAACAGAAGAGGTATGTTAAAGTGGGAGAGGTTCATCAGAGGAGAGGTTAGATGGAGTTATTAATTCGTTTTTTGCACATAAACCAGAAAACTGGTAAGTTGTCATCTTAGCATTCTCTTAACTTTATATTTCTGCTACAGGTTCTTTAACGCCTTCTACTGGATGGTTAACGCTGGCACCTTCGTCGGGCTATTCATAACAGCTCAAATACGAGACTCTGTCCAGTGCTTCGGTGATGACTGCTACTTCCTCTCCTACATTATAATGGCCGGCCTCATGGTTGTCTCCACCGTCATCTTCGCTGCTGGTCAGTCCTCTAGGATAATAATATTTAAACAATTTTTATTATTGGTTTATGTATTTTCAAGATGGCACCATGGACTATTTTAATACAAATTTGGTGACTTAATAAAACGTTTTAATAATTCGTGTAAATAATTCAATTTCTCTCACCCTACCCATCAACATTGGTTTTCCTCAGAGCTGCATACTTGGCCCTCTCTTCTCTCTCATCTACATTAATGACCTTCCAAATGCCTCCCAACACTGCTAACCTCCTAATTGCTAACAAACTCACCCTTAACATTGACAAAACTTTCTATATTTTGTTTAGCAATAAATCCTCAAATCAAATAAATCTCAGGATAAACAATACCCAAATTTGTAACATAGTAGATGTCAAATTCCTTGGCGTTCTCATTGACCACAAGCTGTGGTCAAGACCACACCAGAAGTTCTACTAAACTTACTTGGATCCTGCAAGGATCTTGGATTCATTTGATGCATCACGCTATTGTGAGATCTGTGTGTAATTAAGTAAGGGCGGAGAGGTAGAACGGCCTATTGACATAGCTCGGGTGCATGGGGGAAATTGTGTAAAACCCTGGTTTGTGTCTCGGAGAGGCTGCAGGATCTAAGTAAGTTCAGTAGAACTTCTGGTTGCAATTCTTTTACCATGTCGTAGCTCAGTCGATTAAGGCAGCGTCTGGGATGCTCTCGGACGTAGGTTCGAATCCTCGTCACGGCCCTTGTGGATTTGTTCATTTGATGCATCACACTATTGTGATTTCTGTATGTACTACTCATCTCTTCATCATTATCAGTTATCTAACCTGTCTCAGTTTATAATGGACCTATTCTTTCCCTAATCTTTGTTAAATATAATTGAATAAAATCCTTTAGGATTTGTCTTTGCTAGCCCTGCAATGCGAACTTCATAGTTTCTTTTTGCCCTCCTTATCTCTTTTTTTAACATTTCTAACCAATTGTACGAATTCTTGTTAAACTGGTACAAATCCTTTTGTACCAAGCTCTCTTTCTACCTATAACGTTCTTCAGCTTTTTTGTCAACCATTTCGGGTCATTATTATTCGATCTATTCAATTTGTATGGTATACAACGTTCCTGTGCTGTATGGTTCTGCATCCATATTGTGTACAACCGTAGTGTGTGTACTCTTGCATTTACAAGCTGATTTCCCTACTGTAGTGCACACAGTGTACACCATTAGTCAGCTGTGGAATTAATTCTTTCAGAAAATGAATAAATCCACTAGGGTAATGAGGAGGACACGAACTTACGACTTTAGCATTGTCAAGCCTCATAATTTACCACTAGACCACCGTTGACTTGTAAAAGTCATACAACTTGATTTTCAAGGAAATCACAAGAAGTGCTTGTGGGTCGTACGTAACACCACAGTTATTACGTACGGTGTGTTGAAGTTGTTGTTGTTGGGGCGTACGGTGAAGGGACCACTCTTCCTTTCCACCTGAGTGCTTGTGGATTATACGTAAAACTTGGACTGGCTTCAGTAGGGGCCTTCATGCTTCCTGTGATTTCAGTAGAAATCCGGTTGTATGACTTTTACAAGTCATCGATGGTCTAGTGGTTGAGTATGAGGCTTGACAACGCCAAGATCGTAGGTTCGCGTCCACCTCATTTCCCTAGTGGATTTTCTCTTTGATATACATCACGTTAATGTGATATCTGTGTGTTTTAATTCTCTAACATTGCCTCTATTAGTTGTTATGTTTTTGTAATATTACAGGAAGGTCGCACTACAAGGAGGGGCTCCCAGACAAAATGATGATAAGAGCAGTTCGCTGCGTTGCATACGCGGTCACCAAGACCTGGGATAAGGACCGAGAGCCTGTGCAGCACTGGCTTGACCGTGCTCAGGACAAATTTGATGCTCAGTTGCTGCTGGACGTGAAGGTGACCTTGCGTGTCCTTCTGCTGTTCTGCACTTTCCCGCTCTTCAATACTCTTTACTACCACACCTCCACTGGTATGATATTCCAGGCTAAACGTCTTGACGGTATGGTGGGCAGCTATAGGATCCCGCCAGAAATGTCTTACACTGCCAACCCACTGCTCGTTTTAGCTCTAATTCCGCTCTTTGATTTTGTGGGCTACCCTTTCTTGGCCCGCGTTGGCGTCCTCACCAAGACCACATCCCGGATGATCGCGGGGATGTGCTTCACCATCATCGCCTTCCTGGTCTACGCACTGGTGAACATGAGCGTGGAACAGACTTTCATTCCTCCAGAGCAGGCGAGAATCCACGTTTACAACGCACTGCCTTGCCAGATGGTGGTGGAGGGGCCCTTCGTCAAGACCGGTCAGCTGAGTGTGGAGAGCGGAGGCCAGGTGGTTCTGCCTGGCTTGACTGTCACACATGGTGATGAGGTGGAGGCCAAGGTGACAGCCTCCTGCCTCGCCCCAGACATGAGGCAGGTGAGAGTGAGGGTGCTGGGTGCCCATGAGACAACACTCCTTGTAACCTCCACTGGCGTGCTGGCTCTCCCTCCCACACTCCAGTACATCAAGGACGAAGATGCCGACACCAAAGTGAGTCCCCGCACCCAATCATTTCCTCTCAGTTTCATAACTTTAAAAAGTTAAATGCTAACAATGACAGCAGACTTTACTAAAGATTCAGCACTAATCATTTCAAGTAACTAGCAGCTGGAAAGTGTCTCATAAAGTGTCACCATGACGCCAAGTCAACTGTAAAAGACATTAATAAAACACAACAACGGGCGAGTATAATGCTTCACAACACAGTTCAGAGTACGACAATATTCTAGCACTTATTTTTACTTTTACAAATACTGAAACATTTTCATAAATGAGATTTTTACAACTTTCTCCATCCTCATAAATTTATTAAGTAAGTTTTAGAATACTTTTGACTGATGGAGAAGAGTCTTATATTGCAGATCTATTAAGTAGCGTTTTTAGTGGTTTGTTACTATTATTATTGATAGTCACAAGACAATCACAATAGCGTGATTTATCAATGATAAAATCACTCGCACAAATTTGAAGGGAGAAAATTCGTGGAGAACTCCACACTCACTCCAGAGTGCATGCGGCTCACCCTCACTCCAGAGTGCATGCGGCTCGTCATAAAAACTGTTTGAGGCAACAATTTCCTTAGTAGCAGACTCCTTAGAGGACACAGTAGCGTCTGCAGGAATATATTTTGTGTATGTTATGGCTCAGGGGTATGGCGCATGTCTGTCAGTTAGGTTAGTTCATTTATTATGCACCCCATACCTATTTGTGGGTGGTAGTGGAAAGGGTTACAAAGGCACATAATGGGCTCAGGGACTGAACCCCATAATTCACTTAGATAAACAAGTTACAATCTTGATGAGCTAGTTAAAATATTCATCGCACATCGTCACATTATCAATGGGCTCGAGATCGACCATAAGTACAGTTTCTAAATTAAGCAACTGACATATGTAGGAAGCTAGTGTCACAATTGATATATTTGTCCTGCACACCGCCCCCTATCCAGTGGACAGCGGTGTATAGGATATAATCACTTAGATACTACCTACAGTTAGCAAACTGGGGAGATTTGACCAAGACTTCTGGCAGCAGATAATTTGGAATGAAATATTTACACATCTCTGGAACATTTGTCATAGAATTGTCTCTGAATTCACGTATCTTTTTGCACTCCATCACATAGTGACGGAGGGTGTGCTAATAATTTTGTTGACACAGTTTACATTTGGTCAGGTCTACATCGCCAGATAATGAGAATTCCCAGAGATACTTGTAACCGAGTCTAAGCCAAGCAGTAGTAACATCTAGAAGTCTGCTGATTTTAATGGATAATCCATAGATGTGTGGCTCCTCTTGCATGATAGTATGATGATAGATGGAATTATTGGTGTCGATTTCATTTTCCCACAGATCTACAAGATTTTGTTGAAGTTCTTGGTGTACTATTGCTCTCTGCTTATTGACAATTCAAGGTTATACTAAATTTCTTCTCTTAATGCAGATTCTTTGGCTAACTCATCAGCTCTATCATGCATTCGTAGGCAAACGTGAGATGGAGTCCACATGAAATGGACTCTGTTACCATCATTAATAATTTTGTTGTATTAGTATCTAGCTTCAGACACAAGCACGTTACAGTTCTGTTTTAAAATGTTTAATGCAATTAAGGATGATAAATAGTCACTTATAATTAATGTATCAAATTTGGAGACTTGTACGCATTTCACTGCTAGAAGCAAGGCAAATAGTTCGGTCTGAAGGGTAGAGGCCCAGTGGTTTATACGGACTCCCCACTCAAAATATAAGCCATCGTCCATTGTCAGGACAACTGCACTTCCAGCTGCACCCGTGGTGCGGTGTAGGGAACCATCAGTGTATATGATTTGAGAGAGAGAGAGAATGCTCTGTGGACAGAGCATCAATATGGCTTAAGGCGTTGAGCTTTGCCTCAAGACGAAGCTTGGGCTGATCTCTAAGTTTCTTCTTGGGTGGAAAGGGAGGGATTAAAATTGGAAAGGGTGTAATCTCCCACGGTGCAGGAAAGTGCCGTTGTTATTTATCTTGATACAAATTATAAATCTGATTTTGACCACAACATTCTGATCTCAGTTCCAGTTTTAAATACTCTGGCATTCACCAAGATGTTGTGTTGATCCCCGCTCTGTTAGAGTGATTTTCTCATTACTGATATTATTACTGGTATTGTTAATATTATTTGATGGTGCCTTAGAAATAAATAATCTGTAAAATTTAGGGCCTGATTTCCTGGTGTTGTTCAGTTGTGTTGGTTCGCCCTGACAGGTGCGGGTGTTGGCGCCTGCGCACAACGAGCTCAACGTGACGCTCACGTACGACACCATCCTCCACAACTTCCAGCTCCTGGAGGGAAAGACGGAGTTCCAGCGCATCAGTCCCCAGGAGTACAAGGTGATGGTGGAAGAGGTGGAAGTTGGAGAGGCTGCAGTGTACCAGGACGGTGTGTACGACATCGTCATCACCACCACCGACGTCTTCCTCTTCCCCATGACGGCCCCTGCAAACGTCCACGTGTTGTGGCTCCTTCCCCAGTACGGCCTCATCACCATCGGCGAGATCCTCTTCTTAGTCTCTGGCATGGACTTTGCTTACTCGCAGGCCCCGATGGCCATGAAGTCTTCACTGCAGGCAGCCAATCTCTTCACAGTTACTGTCGGCTTGTGGCTCTTTGCAGGACTAACAAGCCTGAGCTCTGCCACGGGGGCCTTCAAGCACCGAGCCTCGCACGAAGCCTTCTTCTATGCTTGTCTCATGTCCGTCAACACAATAATTTTCTTCATATTGATTAAGAGATACAACAAAAACTCGCCAGTAGACCCCGGAAAGGAGTCGAAGATGACAAGTGAAGCCTGTGAGCGAGACCAACAACAATTAGCTTCTCACGACAATCCCACTTTTGTCATGTAACGGTCTGTGTAGCCATATTTCCTGTGACGACGGTCACGGCCGGATTGTCCAAGTGTCACGTATTAATAATGAATTCATCACGCAGTCCCCATGGTGAAGTGGTAAGACACTCGCTTGGCGTTTTGCGAGCGCTTTGTCGTGGAATCGTATCCTGGCCGGGGAAGATTTACTGGGCGTTAATCCTTAACTGTGTACTATGTTCTGCCTGTTTACCCAACAGTGCCTGGTGCCAAGTGTCCTGAGGTCAGTGAGTGTCCTGGTGCCAAGTGTCCTGAGGTCAGTGAGTGTCCTGGTGCCAAGTGTCCTGAGGTCAGTGAGTGTCCTGGTGCCAAGTGTCCTGAGGTCAGTGAGTGTCCTGGTGCCACGTGTCCTGAGGTCAGTGAGTGTCCTGGTGCCACGTGTCCTGAGGTCAGTGAGTGTCCTGGTGCCACGTGTCCTGAGGTCAGTGAGTGTCCTGGTGCCACGTGTCCTGAGGTCAGCGAGTGTTAAATTTGAACTTTTTTAAATTAATATATGCAGTGTGATGCACATTGCATGCTTTCTGGGGAGATGAATTTGATTTATATACTTATTTATTCATTTGTTTATATACAAGAAGGTACATTGTGTTTGTGAGAGTACATAACATTGTTCTTCTTACAAAGGAATATGTCATTAACAGATGCCATTACAAATGCCATTAGCAGACATAGTGTTTCGGGCAGGAATGAAGTCATTAGTAGTTTACCTGAATATATCTGAGGGCTAGTGACCTCGAAGGGGACAGGAAGCTGGCATCTTGTCAAAGGTCCCACCGTTGCTCCTGAGGATTTTTTCTATTTGGATTTTTAAATGATGTAATATCTTGGCATTTACGTCTCTGCGGGTAGGCGGTTCCATGGGTTTATGACCCTAGCTATGGGTGGTTAGCAATTTATTTGACTAGGATGTGGATCACCTAACACCTTCGTGCCAGGGAAGGCCTAAAGTTTCGGTTGGACAGCAGATAGGATTCGAACCCAGACAGCTAGAAGTACTATGCACCATAGCGTACCTAGTTCCTTAACCACTCGACCACCATGACTGTACAAAAAGTCATTAGTAGCCGAGGCGATATCCCTAACGACCCGACAGCACTTGGTGGTAATCTTGGGCATAGATATTTCGTCGAATCACCTCACTTTGTGGGACCACGTGAGCAACACAAATGCGAACAAGCTTGAATGGTCCCCAAGCCAATATGCAACTGAAAACTCCACACCCCCAGAAGGATTCGAGACCAGACAGCCAGGAGCACTATGCACCATTGCGTTCTTGGTTTCTTAACCACTCGACCATCATGACTACGAAAAAGTCCTCCCTTCTGGAGAATTTTTCTAGGGTGTGGAGTTTTCAGTTGCATATTGGCTTGGGGACCATTACCGAAAGTCTCCAATGGAAAGGCAAACGCCAATACGATTAGTTCCAGGGCAGTCACAAGAACTGTCAACACGAGGTTGAAGGCAACAATGGAGCCTTAGGGGCTCCAGAGTTTACCTAGAAGTTGGTTAAAGAAGCCACAACAACTCCAAACCCGGAGACCGCCGTGGTCGGGGTCGCAGAAGAACCACCCCAGCAAGGGCAAGAACAACACCAACCTCCTGAAGCAGAGCTTGGGGCTGCACGAGTCCCAGGAGACAGACGTCCGAGCCCCACATCTATGTGTTCCAGACAGAGGTCGTCACAGCCCCCCTTTCACCCGTGGATAAGACCTTCATGACCCAGCATGAGGAGCAATAATTATTAATTACAACAATTATTATTATAATTATTATATTAATATAACTAATCATTATTACTTATCTTTCTGCTGGGTCACGAAGGAAGCCGGCCACAGGTGAAATATATATATAGGGCCACCATGCCCCTTGACATGCCCAGTACTATAACCACTCACCCACAGACTGTACAAAAGTTTTGGAAAGTCATTTGACTTTAAACCTGCAGTACCCGACAGCGCTCGTGACTACTTTGGGCAAAGATATTCCATCAAATCACTTCAGCAGGCTAGTGCTGCATGAGCATCATTTGAGTGCGCACGTGCACAGGCGCATTTGTGTGCTGTGTTTTCATTTTCAAATTGTAAATGATTTGCTAAATATCTTTAACAACTCCTATATGTAAACTAACTTTCTGTTTAGTTTTAAGTATTACCCAATTATACATGTAAATAAATATCCAAATTATGTTTATATCAGCCCATCCTCCTGTTTTGATAGTACTGTTGTTGTTGATATAGGGGCGATGACGATCGAGGACTCGGATGCGCCCCAGCTGCACGATACCAGCACAGAAAAGTGCGGAGAGGGATGGTAACTCTAAAGTCTACTGTCGACAGACGTGTCCAATAAAGTGAAAGGTATAGAGAAGGTTGCCATAACGGACGTCCTCATCTTCTGCACCCGCTCCATCAAGGAGAATGGAACCGGCGAATGAGAATGGCGAGGAATATGCAGCCTACAGACAGCACTGTAGTCTGACGTGCACTGTGAAACCGTGGGCAATGGAGAAATAGATGTTCCACAGTATCCTCCTGGTTCGAACATCACTGAGAGTAGGGGGAATCCACCAACTTAATAACACTTTCGCACTTTAGATTATCCATGAGTCGTCACCGTATTTTCTTACGTTTCCGCATAACAGACTACGCCTGTAGTCCATCGAAAAAATATTTGTATAAAATCCATTTATTATCCGATCAACTTGGGAATAGTATACAAATGTTTGCCATGAAATTTACGTTTTCTCTAATAGCCGAACAGCTTATAAAAGAAAACGGCGTGGCAGTGAATCATCGTGATAAAACAATTGTATTATTGACACGACGAGTGTAATCAACGTAGTTTTTATATATGTTGCCGGTCGAACGCATACTTATGTGACCTTTAATACTTATGTTCTTATAGAACATTCTATTGCGAGCACATTGGTACAAAAATGAAATACATGCATCGACAAATAATGTCAGGACTGAATTGAATATACACTTTTCAAAGCGAGTTTCGCCGATATGCTGCCGCGGGTAACACTTCGGCCACTTCCCACACTGTTTTGGGTGGGCTACGACATTGAATCTATATTTATATGCATATGTCCGTGTAGAGAATTTTATTGCGATTCCAATGATACCACAATTAGCGATGTAGGACAACTGTAGGCTTCGCAACCATTAAGAGAGTGGAAACATTTTGTTGCTGTTTGGCGCTCTTGGCGAGTGATCTGAATAGTTTTTTATTTGGTGTTGATAGTGCTTATGGTTTGGCGGCATTTTATAGATATGTTCTTATAGACAATTTTATTGCGAACACAGTGATACCAAATTTAAATACGTGCGCCTTCAATTATTATCAGGACAGTAAAAAGAGTGTACACTTTTTCGGTCTTACCGCGTAGGCGCGCGGAGCGCCGAAAGCATCTAGGGTATTATTTTTTTTTGAGCACCAAGAGTGCGAAAGTGTTTTAAAGACGATGGCGATGCGCACCCAGAGGTGTACCCAGTCCGAAGGCGAGTAAGGGTCATGTCAAGTATGTTGCGAGTGTTGACGGGCCTGAGGACGGGGAAAGGCACCTTTTTTTTTTATTAATATATGAGGTACATCTGCATTAGTGCAGCTACTCTAGACTAAATGAAGTGGAGTACAGTGTGTCAAACAAGCTAACTACGTGATGCTAAGAAATCCCCATCACACAGGATGGTTAGTCATCCGTTAGGCATGTGATGGGCAGTCTGCACTGGCAGACTCAGGATGCATTTTGAGGATATCATCAACACAAGATTGAATAAGGTAGCAGTGGTAATACAAGTCCCCATCTCGCAGGATGGTTAGTCATACAGGGCCATATGTTTAGTAGCCGGCACTGGCAAATTTTGGGTACACTGTAAGGATATCTTCAAGAGGCACCCTATTGGAGGCTACCCAGAGAAAACCTAAGGACAGTCAACATCTTCTCCACCCAAGCCGTGAGGCAGGCTGCTTGAAGATGCTACAGAGTCTGTTTGGTCCAGAAGTACCTGTGTAACTTCATGGTGAACATACACCAACCCCGCTACTTCATCTACCTCCTCATTGCCATGAATCCCGGCATAATACAGAATCCATTGCAGAGATTGACCAACCCGGGGAACCTGAGTAAGACAGCAATTCCCCACGGATCTGTGCCCCCGTATGATGGTGGACCCGCGGACGCCGAGATGATATCAGACACAGGGCTGTAAGACAGTCCACGTAGAAGACGCAATGAAGGCCTGGAAACGTGATGGAGGAGTCTGAATACGAGCAAAATTGCGAAGTTCCCCAGCCAAGCACGAATGATCAGGGGAAAGCTTCCATGTCTGACACAAGGAGACAGGAGCATAGAAAGCAGCCGCCGAGGTTGACGGCAACTGACTAACATAGGACCCATCTGTGTAAACCTTCTGGTATCCTTGGTATAAGGCACGCAGGTCAGCAAATATCGAAGGGTCCAGACCCTCTAAATCCTTCTTCCGGTAAGGAGGCATGAAAAAGTCCACCGAAACACTGATGAACTCCTCCGCCCATGGGGGGCACTGGAGAGACGACCAGACCAGGGATGGGTTCTGGGACTGGAAGGGAAAACTCCGAATAAGCGTCAAAGGCCCAGACTATGAAAGGCAGATGACTGCGCCTGAAACGTCCCGCCGGCACATCCCACAAGTGTTCATCGGACTGCAAGCGAGTAAGCAGATGTGCAGCTGGGAGACGCACTATCCGTTGGAGTCGTCGACAAAGGGCTAGAAGGTGTTCAAATCATAGTGGCCAAACTCCCGACTCTGCATGGAGAGAGAGCACTGGCAAGGAGGGAATAACCCCAAGTGCAGAGCGAAGGGCACCATTTTGGAAAGGATAAAGCTGCGCTAAGATCGATGGAGCCGCCGAGCCATAGACTTCAATCCAATACATAATCCTGCTACATAAGAAGGCCTTATTCTTATTTAAATTACATAAGAAGGCCTTATTTAAATTTGGTTTTAGCTTCATTTGTTTCCAGACTATATAAAGTGAGTAGTACCAAATTCTATCTAATTGTACAAATCCACAAGGGCCGTGAAGAGGATTCGAACCTGCGTCCAAGAGCATCCCAGACGCTGCCTTAATCAACTCGGCTACGACATGGTCCTACATTTTTGTTCATTTGATGCATCACGCAATTGTGATTTCTGTGTGTCTATCTAAGTGTCCTTTACGTCAATGTATATGTACGAGAGTCCATATATTGGTGTTCCACAGAGCAGCATACTTGGCCCTCTCCTCTTTCTCATCTACATTAATGACCTTTCAAATGCCTCACAACACCTCAAACCAATTTTATTTGCTGATGACACAACTTTTATTTTCTCCAGTCCTGACCCTCTAGCTCTAAATGTCACAGTGAATACTGAACTAAATAAAGTCCATCTTTGGCTAACTGCCAACAAACTCACCCTCAACATTGACAAAACTTTTTATATTTTGTTTGGAAATAAATCCTCAAATGAAATTAATCTAAGAATAAACAATATACAAATTAGTAACAAAGTTAATGGTAAATTCCTTGGTGTCCTCATCGATAACAAGCTGAATTTCCAGGGACACATTCTAAATATAGCAAAAAAGTTTCTAAAACTGTTGGCGTTCTTTCTAAGATCAGATATTATGTACCTCGCCCTGCCCTGGTGACGCTCTGTTACTCTCTCATCTATCCATATCTCAACTATGGTATTTGTGCTTGGGGTTCTACTACCCAAAATCATTTACGTCCTCTTATTACTCAACACAAAGCTGCTATTAGAACAATATCTAACTCTGGCCCCAGACATCACTCGGTACCCCTACTGAAATCTTTAAATATGTTAGATATTAAGTCACTGCACATCCTCTCATGTGTACTCTATATATTTAAAACTGCGAACTATAATGTCAATTATGACCTTAAAAGCTTCATTGAAAGTTGTAACAGAGCCCATGGGCACCACACCAGAAACAAATATCTATTTCATATTCCAAGAGTACGACTTAATCAAACTAGAAATGCTCTACAAATCAAAGGACCGAGAATGTGGAATGACCTTCCCAATCATGTGACAGGCTGAACCTCTCTCCCCGCCCAACAGTTGTGGTGGGGAGGCTGGCTGTTACTGATGCTACTGGGGTCAGTGTGGACCTGAACACGGTGGGTACCGCAGCTCCTCCCCACCACAGTTGTTCACTCTGGTAAGCTCACCATTACTGTTCGTATCTAATACAGTAAAATGTCATCTCTGAATGTGCAGAGGTGTGTGTTATCATGTTGATATTTTTGCATACGAGCTTGAGGTTGTGTGGGTAGACAGTTCCAAGAATGGTTGTTAGAAGGTAACGTTAGAAGGTTGTTAGAATGGTAACGTTAGAAGGGGTTATGTTGCCTACAATAAATGTTACCATATTATTCATTAAAGTTTACTTCATGTTCTGTGTACATCCCTCGTTTGCCCAAGTAATGAAATGTGTGAGAAAAATTGATCGAACAAAAATAAGGAATGCTGACAGTATTATAATTCATAATGACTTCTCATTACTGAAAAAAGAGAATTTTACTAAAGAAGACCTATTGATTGGTCTTCTAAAATAATTTTTCCTGCCTATACTCTACACAGACGCCGTCTTGTCGAATCGGCTCTGATACACTTACCCAAGCTGAACCTGAGTCCTGGCTTTGTTGCTGTTGACTCTCCCTTTCACAGAATATACTCATATGTTCTAAACTTTCTAACAAACGTGACCTAACACAAGCCTACCTTTCCTTTTTCTCTTTCTTTCTCTTGTTTCTCGTACGTTCCCATTCTTACTCCTATTATTACATCCTATATTACATCTTACCTTCCGTACATTTTGCCTTGCTCTTATCTTCCTCTAGGATTTCCATCTCCTCACCTCTCTCTTGCCTTACTTAATGCCCTTGCCTCCCTTGTCTCATTACGGGCTCACCATAGCCCGTGCTACATGGACACTTCGTTCTGAGTAGCTAAATCTAAAACAACAACAACCTTGTCTCACAAGTTACAGCCCCGTTCCTGTGTCGTTGCAACCCGTTCTCGCACTTTCGTATAGTCAATATTGACTTATTAAATACGTGCATATGTGACATACTAAACATACTAGTTTACCTTGAAAAGCTTCATAGAAAACACCGACCTTACCTAACCTTCTTAGTATGTTAAGATAAGCATCTTATTGCTTCGTAATTACAATTATTACTTAACCTATTATAGGTACAGGTTAAGTAATAATTGTAATTACGAAGCAATAAGATGGTTTTCCTAATATACTAAGAAGGTTAGGTAAGGTCGGTGTTTTCTATAAAGCTTTTCAAGGTAAACTAGTATATTTAGTATGTCACATATGCACATATTTAATACGTCAATATTGACTGTAAGAAAGTGCGAGAACGGGTTGGCCAGGTAAGTCCACAACGGGCTCACCATAGCCCGTGCTATTTGGAACTGTTACGGCCCTCTCGGGACGCAACGGGGTTCTTACTCTGATGTAGTTAGAGGAAGATATATATCCGGCCCCAAGCCAGTAGAGGCTATCAAGGGATGCGATCCGTGACGCAAGTAACTTAAAGGGAGTAGGGAAAGAAAGGTAAGAACTTAATATAATATAACCTTCACCATTTAAATATATAAAAGTAAAACGTACACAAGGGGGAAGGGTATTAACACTTTACAAAGGGGATTATTCACTGTAGTCTTCTGCTGAAGACTCTGGTGCCACACCACTTTCGGTGCCGATTCCTTGGTGCTTTCTTCGTGGCCTCAAGACGTGTCTTCTGGAACGCCGAGCCTACCCTGGCCACAGGTCAGCCACAACACAGGTCCACTGGGGGCACCGTCGTGGAGGCCGTCAACCACACGTCCAGCAGGTCTGCTGGAAGGTACTGAGCCACCAAGGCTGGTACGGCCACTCCACGAACGATAAAAGGGGGTATGCCCTAGACAGGAGTCTCGTGTGATATCACCAATCACCCTCCTGTCCTCAATACCCCAGTGGATTATCGTCTCCAACCGTCGGTCCCGGGTAAATCCGTTCACTGCCACTCCACTGGCAGGCTTAACACACCACAGTGTTCTTCCGGGGGGACGACGTCACAACAGCTGCAGCAAACTTCACTGTATGGAGACTGGCTGCCTCGGGTAGACTGACTCCACTTCCATCACAGTGGTCCCAGGTCGGCTCTGTAAGCAGACACGTCATCAATAACAGGGACACTAAAACATCACACTTACAGGCTCAGATACAAACGCCCGACATATCCACTCCCTAGATGGCGCTGTCGTCGGAGCACCACCTCACCAGAGGTCAGGAGCGGCGGTGTTGAGCGCTGAACCAGACTGGAAACTGGTCCTCGAGGCCAGTACACGCTGTCCTCACTAGGTGTCGTCGTTCGTTTGGCGGGGGTTTCGGGAGCTGACCCACAGATGGCGTGTTTGTCACTGCTCCCGGCTCGGACGCTGAATCCGGGTTCGTAACAGGAACTTTTTGTTCCCAGTAGCTGAATCTATAACAATAACAACAACAACAACAACCATGTCTTATCACATTCGACTTGATAATGGTCCAAGATGGACGGAAACGTCGTCGTCTCTTCAATTTCTAGTGTGTTGTTTGGTCAATATTTTTCAGCCACGTTATTGTGATTTTTCATCTGCACTAAACAAGCCATCTTCCACGGTGGTGATAATAGGTGTATTATGCCACCAAGATCAAGAGGTACCTGCAATTACATTATGTGTGTGTGAGTTTATAATTATCTAAGTGTAGTTGCAGGATGTGAGCAACGCTCGTGGTGTCCCGTCTTCCCCTTCATCTTTGTCATATGACTGAACCCGCTGATAGTTTTGGCATCTACTGACATCCCTTAAATTATTGTAACCTTCTACAACTGTTCGCAAAGCAGAACTTTTGCATAAGTTTTCAACACTATTGCTTTCTAAGCTTTAGTCTGTGGCCTCTTATTCCAGAAGTCTCAGTTTTTAATAATTCCACTTTAGCAAATTTGTCGATTCCTGTCAGGGGTTTTATGTGGTGATTATATCTCCTTACCTTCTCTTTCCTGGCACGTGCCTGTTTTACACCTCAAGCTCATAGCTCTTGTGTGCTTTAGGTCTGGAAGTCATTTGGTGGCTTGTCTTTGTACCTTTTATATTTTGTGTATGTGCTTTTTTTTTTAGATATGGCCACCATACAACTACTGCGTACTGCGAAGTCGGTTTCACGAATCTCGTGAATAATTTTTAAGTATCCCCTTTCATCCATGTATTTAAAAGTTATTTTGAATTCTGCAAGTCTAGCATAGGCTTCTTTCATAATGTTTAAAATAAAAAATCCAGGCATCCTTCATTATGGTTTTTAATTGTGTATATACTGAAACAGGTGAAGTAAGAGAGGCGTCATGGCGTACGGAGGAAGTAGGTCTGGCTGGGCAGTCATGATGGCCTACCCTCGAGGGGCCACAGTCATCCTGGTGTTCTGCCTGCTCGAGCGCCTCGTCTACTACGGGCTCTTCGGCGGTGCTGTGTTCTACATGCAGCGGATGTTGGGCTTCACCTCCTCCTCGGCCACGACGGTCAAGGCCATCATGGAAGGCCTCGTCTACATCGCCCCCATTGCCGGCGCCACCCTGGCCGATGTCTATCTGGGCAAGGTGGGTCGGGTGTGTGTGTATACTCCCCTTGTTGTGCTTGCGTGGGTGGAACTTTGCCTCTTTGTCCTGTCTCTCAACCGTCAATCAACTGGTGTAAAGATTGCTGAGCCTGTTGGGCTCTTATCATATCTACATTTGAAACTGTGAGTGGAGTCATCCTCCACCACACTGCTGGCTAGTGCATTCCATTTTCTAACTACCCAAACACTGAAAAAATTCTATCTAGTGTCTCTGTGACTAAATTGATTAATAAGTTTTCACCTGTGTCTCCTTGTGTGTGCCCTAATGACTCTTCTCATTCGCTTTGCATAGTCTGCAAACATTGATATGAAGGCATCTCTTGTATAGGACATTATCAAATTTTTTCTGATAATCAAAGAATATACAGTATACCCATCCTTCTCTCTCTTATTTCATTTCTGTCTTCTTACTGCAGAACTGCAACAAGTTTGTCAAGCAGGATTTTGCTTTACTAAATCCGTGCTGGTGTTTTGAGACAAAATATGTCTGTTCTAAATGTTTGATTAACCTGCTTCAGAGCAGTCTTTCTAGTAAGTGGCTGGGGATACTCGTTAGTGATGCTGTTCTATAGTACAACGGTTTCTGCCGTTATAGTATAGAATGCAGAGTCGCATTAGCCATCTTCCAGCAATCAGGATGTTCTGTTTTTGAAGAGGAATTAATATTATAGCAAGGGGACTGCACAACTGCTTCAGCTGCCTCTTTTAGTGTCAATGGGAATATTTTGTCTGGTCTTACAGGTTTCGTCACGTCCAATTCCTGTAACAGCGTCCTTACTTCATCTGGTGTCATTATAATTTCAGTGAGACTTTTCCTGTGGAAGTCCCCATACGGTTTGGACTCTTAACTGTAGTGGCAAAATCAGGTTTCATCTTGAATACTTCTTAGAAGTTTTTATTAAGTTCCTAATCATTCTTATCTTTACCTCCTTATGATATCTCTTATCTCCCATTTTTCAAATCTGATAACATGGTTGTTTGCAGTCGTCTTCCTCCTGATGTTGCTCTACAACAGTTTTGGCTGGGACTTAGCATTGTATTCACTGTTATTCTTGTAATGTTTCTCTGCTTCTCAAATAATAAAATAAATAAATAAATGTTTATTTAGGTAAGGTACATACATACAAGAGATTTTACAAAGAATGATGGATTTATAGATAGGGCTAGTACATACAATGCCTAAAGCCACTATTACGCAAAGCGTTTCGGGCATGAAAAACTTAAATGACTAAAGCTTAATACTAATTGAGCATAAAGAATAAAATGTGTTGAGAACAAATAAAATAAGAGATAAAAAGGGGGGAACATGGCTGAAAAAGCAGCACAAATACAATTAGGTCGACAAACAGCGTCGTTTAAAAAAAACATACATGGGTTGACAATAGAGGGGTAAGGTAGGTTACAGAGAATTTATTAGGTATAGCTTCGTTTTTATCTTAAGGGGGCATCAGACCGGAACTATGAGAGTTGTTGTAGGGTATTCATAATTTATTATCCTGATACATGTGAAAGGTGCTGCACCTAGGCCAAGTTTCAGCATCTCAGCCTAAATAGAGAAGGAGAAAAAAAAATATACAATTTTTCAACAATGTTCAATTGCTTTCACAGCCCACAATTGTGAACCAAAATCATTTCTACGACACTCAGCTATGACCTTACTATATAATAAAGATTTGCATGATTGATCTTTGTCCCAGATGTATTTAGTGCAATAATACAGATTTTTAAAAGTTTCAAAAAACGTATGCAACAAAATGAAGTGTATCATTATTTATAAAATCAATAAATCTACGTAGATAAGAAAAAAATCATGCGTTTTTAGAGGCGTAAACTCTACATATAATGTGCAAGTTTCATGTAAATTGAATAATAAATAAAGGCTGTGAAGGCAGATCTAGTTGTAAAAGTTGGAGTTGCGTAACGCGCCGCGACAAGATACTCATACTTGCGGCGTGACAATGCGTGATTTACGCATTGCGGCCAGCTCGTACCTTCTATGGAGAGCTCGCATGCATCTAGCTTTCAATGCTTTTCTCTTGTTCGTTTGGTAAGTCATATTGCAGTACAAATAGCAAAAATAGCATGAGTTCTGGGAGATATTGTGAGAGCGCGTCAGCGATACATCCACTCCCTTTGAGACACACACAGTGACTGAGGGCCTGAGACACCTACCACCCTCTCTCTCACACGAGACTGTTGCCAATGAGTGAGTTTATATTCACTTTATGCATAACATGTTATTTTCAACGCTATTACGAAAAATAAGACTTCTACAACGTAAGATACAATACCCCGCGGCGCACCTACGCCGCGAGGACCAGATTCACGAAAGTTGCAGCGGGAAATTTGACTCTAATTACGTTATTTTTCAAGATAAAATTAAACGGTTTGCACCACAGTGTTGCCAGAACGTTGTAGTATTTTTCGTAAATATTCCATTTTTCTTCGGATTTTCGGGAGTTAGCTTAAACTGGTTGAGAGAGGTACAGTCTTTAACATGGTTGGGAAGGTCATTCCACATTCTGGGTCCCTTGATTTGTAGAGCATTTCTAGTTTGATTCAGTCGTACTCTTGGAATATCAAAACTGTATTTATTTCTGGTGTGGTGCTCATGGGTTCTGTTACAACCTTCAATGAAGCTTTTGAGGTCAGGATTGGCATTACAGTTCAGCGATTTATATATGTATAATACACATGAGAGAATGTGCAGTGACTTAATATCTAACATATTCAGAGATTTGAGTAGGGGTACTGAGTGATGTCGGGCCAGAGTTGGTTATTGTCCTAATAGCAGCTTTGTGTTGAGTAATTAGAGGACGTAAATGATTTTGGGTAGTAGAACCCCAAGCACAAATACCATAGTTGACATATGGATAGATGAGGGAGTAATAGAGAGTCACCAGGGCAGGGCGGGTACATAATATCTGATCTTAGAATGCCAACAGTTTTTGATTTTTTTTTTTATATATTTAGAATGTGTCCCTGGAAATTCGGCTTGTGGTCAATGAAAACGCCAAGGAATTTGCCATTTAATTTGTTACAAATTTGGGTATTGTTTATTTTGAGATTTATTTGATTAGAGATTTATTGCCAAACAGAATATAGAAAGTTTTGTCAATGTTAAGGGTGAGTTTGTTGGCAGTTAGCCAAAGATAGACTTTATTTAGCTCAGTATTTACTGTGGCATTTAGAGCAAGGGGGTCAGGACTGGAGTAAATGAAGGTTGTGTTGTCAGCAAATAGAATTGGTTTGAGGTGTTGGGAGGCATTTGGAAGGTCATCAATGTAGATGAGAAAGAGGAGAGGGCCAAGTATGCTGCCCTGAGGAACACCAATGTTGATGGGTAGGGTGGGAGAAATTGAATTATTCACAGAAACATACTGGAACCTGTCAGTAAGGTAAGATTTGAGGTATTGCAGGGAGTGTCCTCTGACTCCATAATGATGTAATTTAAGAAGAAGGTTTTGGTGGTTGACAGTGTCAAAAGCCTTACGCAGGTCCACAAATAACCCAACAGGGAACTCATTTTTATCAAGAGCTGCATGAATCAAGTTAATCATACTAATAAGTGCATCGTTAGTGCATTTTTTGGGTCTGAATCCATATTGGCAAGAGCTAAGTATATTGTGTTTGTCTAGATAAGAGTAAAGCTGCTTGTAGATTAGTTTTTCAAAAAATTTTGACAAGTTAGGCAGGATTGATATAGGTCTGTAGTTGTTAACATCTGTGAGATCACCACATTTGTGTACAGGGGTTACTCTCGCTTTTTTACAATATCTGGAAAGGTTTGGAGTTCAAGTGACTTGTTAAAGAGCAATACAATAGCAGGGACTAAAGATCTGGAGGCTTTTTTGTAAATTAAAGTTGGTATCTCCTCAAGGGCACTAGACTTGGTTTTAAGGGAAAGGATTATCTCATTGACGTCAGTGGAATTAATAGGCTTTAGGTACAGAGACTGTGGATAGTTACCTGTAAGATAGTCCTTAATGTCAGTACTGGAAGATGGAATATCATTTGCAAGGGATGACCCAATGGAAGGGAAGAACCTATTGAACTCAATAGCAGAATCAGAGGCTGAAAGCTGACCATCGTTATTGGACAGGAGTGTTGGTTTGTTATTTAAAATCTTCTTTGATCCCAATATTTGTGAAATTGTGCTCCAAGTTTTTTTAATGTTGCTCTTTATTTGGGTAAATTTATCTTCATAGTATTTAGTTTTGGCTCGTCTAATTATCTTAGATAGCAATAACGAGTAATTCTTTGAGAATTCTTTGGAGATAATTCCTAACCTATACTTCTTCTCAAGGTCATGTTTTTTATTAATGGATTTAAGTATTCCCTTTGTAAGCCAGGGATTGTTAAGCCTTTTGGTTGTGACTTGTTTTGTAAGCATAGGACAGTGGGTGTTATAAAGGCAGAGAGTTTTTTGAAGAAAAGATTCCACTGCTAGTTTGATGTCCCCTATGTTACCTAACTCGGACTCCCAGTTGACATTATCAGCAGCAGTTACAAAATTGTCTATAGCAGTTTCATTGTGTAGTCTAAAACGTATCACTCTTGACTCAAGAGGTGGTTTGCTAATGTTAGTTAAGAGAAATGTGGGGTAATGGTCTGTAGTGCTATCGGTGATTATACCTGAAGTAAGCGGAGAGGTTATGTTGGTCCAGATGTGATCTAGAGTCGTGGCAGTACTATCAGTGATTCTAGTAGGTCTAGTGATTAAGGGTATGAGGAAGCAGGAATTCATACAGTTGAGGAAGCTAACAGCAGTAGGGTGTTCAGGCTCGCAGAGGTCAATATTAAAGTCCCCTGCGATAATTAGGTGGTTTTTGTTCAGTCTGTTATCGAGTATTAGATTTCTAAGGTTAGAGTTGAATTCGGACACATCAGTGTTAGGAATTCTATAGACTGCACCCACAGACAGGACAGACTCGGCACCCTTGACTCTGAAGCTGGCGAAGATATACTCCCCACAGCAGTCTCTAGTTCTAATTACTTTTAAGCATGTTAGTTCTTGGTGGTAGTAAAGAGCAATACCACCACCTCTCTGAATTTGACGACAGTTGTGAATTGCCGAGTAGTTAGGCATGTTAAAGAGTTGAGTAGTATCCTCTTTTAACCACGTTTCAGTAAGTATAATAAAAGAGAATTTGTTGTCAATAGTTTCAATCAAGGCACTAACATCATCGAAGTGTTTACCTAGGGATCTAACGTTCAAGTTGATTACAGAGATATTGTGATTATGTGTTAACACATTGTTTACATCATGTGCTGTAAAATATCTGTTATTTAGATCATTAAAGTGATGATTGTCATAGATAGTGGATAAGAGGTTTAGTTCTGGGTCTATACTTATCTGCATAAAAAGGCTGGTTGCAGGAAAACAAGGCAAGAATGGCAAATTACAAAATAGAATTATGTTATAAAAGGAGGAAAATATATAAACAAGACTATACAAAACAAACACAAAATGAACAATAAAAGAAAAAATGAGGTAGCTTACAAAGGGCTTACAGGTACTCTCACTAGTTCTGTGTACTCATTTCTGGACTCTTTATATGCATTGTGATTTCCTTCTGTTCTGTGTTCTCTATATTTCTTCCATGCTTTTTTTTGTTTCTTTTCTCAACTTCCAGGCCAACCACTTGGGCTGGACGGTAGAGCGACGGTCTCGCTTCATGCAGGTCGGCGTCAATCCCCGACCGTCTAAGTGTTTGGGCACAATTCCCTCCCCCCGTCCTATCCCAAATCCTTATCCTGACCCTTTCCAAGTGCTATTTCCGAAATGCTGCGCGTAATAGTGGCTTTACAAGAATGGAATTACTATGCTATGTATCCTCACAATCCCAATGTACCTTCTTGTATATATATATATATATATATATATATATATATATATATATATATATATATATATATATATATATATATATATATATATATATATATATATATATATATATATAAATAAGTAAATATATGCGGGCGCCACGAGGGACGCCAGGAACACATTGGTGAGGACAGGGGAAATAATCAAAGTCCACGCTTACAATATCGAAGATTTACACACGATCTTCACTCAAACACATAGAATCGCTTCCCGATTCTTATTTCTCACAGTTACTGAGCAATGAAATGATGGATTGCTCTTGGTGAAGCCGATGATCTGCGATCACTTTGACACAGTCCAGCTGCACCTGCGGTTAGCACATGTGACGGCTATGACTTCATGTATCTTTGTAATCTTTACCACTAGCGGCATCCTATCGCTGCAGGATTCTGCAACTGCAGCAGGGGCGGCGTTGGGTCGATTTAGGCTGGCTGGAGGTGGATATAAACCGAAAGAACCAAGGTCATGGCGAGCACCTGATCTCCCACGTCGTGACAGCACAGCTCCTCAACACAGAAGGTCCGCCTTAATGAAGGTCCTGTTATCTGTATATATCTTCCAAGCTGAACTTCACTCTCGCTCGAGCAACCTCACACTTTCATGCTCCCCGTGCCTCTTCAACGCCTCTTAGCCTCTGTCACCCTCCTCATACAGGCTCGCACAGTGTTCCTGATGTGCTGCGGGTACACAGTGGGCGCCGCCATGTTTACCCTCTCTTCGGTCACCCCCATCATGGCCTCCTTCAACGCCTCCAAGTTCACAGGAGTCTTGGGCATGCTGGCGCTGGGCATCTGCGCAGGGCTCATGAAAGCTGTGTACTCCTCCCTCGGGGCCGACCAGTTCAAAGTCCCAGAACAACGGGAGCAACAGAAGAGGTATGTTAAAGTGGGAGAGGTTCATCAGAGGTGAATTGGGGATATTGATGGGTGTGGAAGGCTGGGAAGAGGGAGTTCACAGGTTGGTGGGTTTTGTAAAGGAGTTAGATGGGTTTGTAGTGTGGCTAATATTTGTCCTTGCTATACACGGTAGGAAGTGCAATTAAAAAGTTGCAACCAAGTTCCCGAACAGACTCGCTGAGAAAAGCGTTAACAAGGACTTAATGCTTGATGATGGAAAACTATGGAAGAAGGATCATGGCTCCTATTCCATAGTCATATTTAGCAAAATCTTTGTATAAGACATGTGCATTTTAGTTTCCTTCAATAATACTTTCTCGATGACGTGTTAGATGGAGTTATTAATTCGTTTTTTGCACATAAACCAGAAAACTGGTAAGTTGTCATCTTAGCATTCTCTTAACTTGTCATTTCTGCTGCAGGTTCTTTTACGCCTTCTACTGGATGGTTAACGCTGGCACCTTCGCCGGGCTATTCATAACAGCTCAAATACGAGACTCTGTCCAGTGCTTCGGTGATGACTGCTACTTCCTCTCCTACATTATAATGGCCGGCCTCATGGTTGTCTCCACCGTCATCTTCGCTGCTGGTCAGTCCTCTAGGATAATAATATTTAAACAATTTTTATTATTTGTTGATGTATTTTCAAGATGGCACCATGGACTATTTTAATATGAATTTGGTGACTTTATAAAACTTTTTGTAAACCCACAAACATATGTGTGTAATGCTGCAAATTAGTCCCAGATGACACTGTAGCATATTAGTCCCAGATGACACTGTAGCATATTAGTCCCAGATGACACTGTAGCATATTAGTCCCAGATGACACCGTAGCATATTAGTCCCAGATGACACCATAGCATATTAGTCCCAGATGACATCATACCATATTAGTCCCAAATGACACCGTAGCATATTAGTCCCAGATGACACCGTAGCATATTAGTCCCAGATGACACCATAGCATATTAGTCCCAGATGACACCGTAGCACATTAGTCCCAAATGACACCGTAGCATATTAGTCCCAGATGACACCGTAGCATTTTAGAGGCAGTCAGAGAAGCCGGTAAAGAGTAGGAGGCGAGCAAGCAAGTAATTAGTCCAAAGGTGTGTCCCGCTAATGGCTTTAATTCCCTTCCTTTTCCTATGTTTTGTTACGGCTATTCATGCCCGTACCACCTCTTGGGTGGCTTAATCTTCATCAATTAATCAATTTATGTTTTGTCTCATACAGCAGTACTCACTCATGTTTGTTCATTAGGAAAAACAGAGTTTAGAAACATTCTACTTAGTAACTTAGGACGGGTATATATATTCTTGAAGATAATTAGCGTACATATGTTAACCTTTATTTCATCAATAAGATTTGTAGACTGTCTCTTGATATATAATTGTGCAATACTCTCCCCAGTGTCTCCACTTGACAGCTCAGGTAGTGCACCATTAGTTGGCCCATCTAGTAAGACCTCACACGTCTGGCTTAGGCAAACTTTAGGGGCAGAAGGGATGCTTTGGCGGGCTTTTTTGGGACCTCTCAAGCATTCATGGGGAACCAGCTGTCAGATCTATGAATTTGACCATTGAGGAAGAGGCACTGATGCCTCCCACAATCACGTAGACTTGCGCCTACGTGATTGTCCCACTTGCCTTTTCGTAGGCTTGTCCCTAGCCTGTAGACTTATCCTTATCCATGTCCCCTCCCCCTAGCTTGTAGGCTATGGACTTGGCGGTCGTTGGGAAATTCAAGATGGGTCTCCTTACCTTCGCTCTCACTGTGCGTAGACAGAAAAGTCATACTGCACACCAAATACAATGGCCAACTCCTTGACTATTGATTGCTTCTAGGACAAGGATGTTTAACTCGATCTAATTAATCATAACTGGACAGTTAGTTAGATTAGTTCATTAATTATGCACCACATACCCGTCCTGTGGACGGTATAGTGGAAAGGGTTACAGAGGCACATAATGGGTTCAGGGACTGAACCCCACTATTCAATAAGCTAAGCAAGTTACAGTTTTAATGCACAACAACCCTCGTGATAGCAATGGCCTGCTGGTAATGTAGGCTCATCAGAGACCCAACATGATAGACCCAAGTCCATACATAATGATTTTAGAACCAATATGTGGTTCTGCACGCGTATTGTATACAACCGTAGTGTGTGTACTCTTGCATTCACAAGCTGATTTCCCTACTGTAGTGCACACAATGTACACCATTAGTCAGCTGTGGAATTAATTGTCTCAGAAAATGAGAAAATTCCCTAGGGCAATGAAGAGGACAAGAACGTACAACCTTGGCATTTGCCAAGCCGCATACACTACCACTAGACCACCACTGACTTGCAAAAGGCATACAACCGGATTTCTACTGAAATCACAGGAAGTCTGGAGGCCCCTACTGAAGCCAGTCCCGGTTTTACATAAAAGCCACAGAAACACACTATGTGTATCTGAAGTTGGGGCATAAGGTGTGGGACCACTCTGCCCTTCCACCCGAGTGATTGTGGGTTATACGTAAAATTTGGACTGGCTTCAGTAGGGGCCTCCAGACATCCTGCGATTGCAGTAGAAATCCGGTTGTATAACTTTAACAAGTCAACGCTGGTCTAGTAGTAGAGTATGCGCCTTGGCAACGCCAAGGTCGTACGTTCGCGTCCACCTTATTGTCCTCGTGGATTTTCTCATTGATATATAAAGTTAATGTGATGTCTGTGTGTTTTAATTCTCTCACATCATCTCTATTATCTGTTATGTATTTGTAATATTATAGGTAGGTCGCAGTACAAGGAGGGGCCCCCAGACACAATGATGATAAGAACTGTTCACTGCGTTGCATACGCGGTTCGCAAGACCTGGGATAAGGACCGAAAGCCTGTGCAGCACTGGCTTGACCGTGCTCAGGACAAATTTGATGCTCAGTTGCTGCTGGACGTGAAGGTGACCTTGCGTGTCCTTCTGCTGTTCTGCACCTTCCCGCTCTTCTGGGCTCTCTTCTATCAGACCTTCACTGGTATGATATTCCAGGCCAAACGTCTCGACGGTAAGGTGGGCAGCTATAGGATCCCGCCAGAGATGTCTCCCACTGCCAACCCACTGCTCGTTTTAGCTCTCATTCCGGTCTTTGATTTTGTGGTCTACCCCTTGTTGGCCCGCGTTGGCGTCCTCACCAAGACCACATCACGGATGATCGCGGGGATGTGCTTCACCATCATCGCCTTCCTGGTCTACGCACTGGTGAACATGAGCGTGGAACAGACTTTCATTCCTCCAGAGCAGGCGAGAATCCACGTTTACAACGCACTGCCTTGCCAGATGGTGATGGAGGTGCCCTTCGTCAAGACCGGTCAGCTGAGTGTGGAGAGCGGAGGCCAGGTGGTTCTGCCTAGCTTGACTGTCACACATGGTGATGAGGTGGAGGCCAAGGTGACAGCCTCCTGCCTCGCCCCAGACATGAGGCAGGTGAGAGTGAGGGTGCTGGGTGCCCATGAGACAACACTCCTTGTCACCTCCACTGGCGTGCTGGCTCTCCCTCCCACACTCGAGTACATCAAGGACGAAGATGCCGACACCAAAGTGAGTCCCCGTACCCAATCATTTCCGCTCCTTGGGTTTCTTGGGTGTAAAAAGGCTAATTGCTAACAATGAGAGCAGACTTTACTAAAGATTCAGCACTAATCATTTCAAGTAACTAGCAACTGGAAAGTGTCTCATAAAGTGTCACCATGACGCCAAGTCAACTGTAAAATACATTAATAAAACACAACAACGGGCGAGTATAATGCTTCACAACACAGTTCAGGCAGAGAATGATAATATCCTAGCAATTATTTTTACTTTTACAAATATTGAAACTTTATCATAGACAGATTTTTACAACTTTCCACATACTCATAAATGTATTAAACAAGTTTTTGAATACTTTTGACAAATAAATAAGATCCATTTATTACAGGTCTATTAAGTAGTTTTTTATTAGTTTTGTTACTATTATTATTGATAGTCACAAGGCAATCACAACAGCGTGATTTATCAATGATAAAATCACTGGAGCCGAGCAGGGATTGATCCAGCATCTTCAGATGCTGGTTTTTCTTAAGATGCTGCATCGTCTAAAGATGCCACTTCATCTTAAGACAATTTCCTTAGCAACAAAATCCTTAGAGGACACAGTAGTGTCTGGATGAATATCTTTTGTAGAATGTTATGGGGGGCATAGCGCAAGTCTGTCATTCACCAAGATGTTGCTTCTATCCCCACTGCTCAAATGATTTATCATTACTGATATTATCATTGTTATTGTTAATATTATTTGATGGTGCCTTAGAAATACATATTCTGTAAAATTTAGGGCCTGATTTCCTGGTGTTGTTCAGTTGTGTTGGTTCGCCCTGACAGGTGCGGGTGTTGGCGCCTGCGCACAACGAGCTCAACGTGACGCTCACGTACGACACCATCCTCCACAACTTCCAGCTCCTGGAGGGAAAGACGGAGTTCCAGCGTATCAGTCCCCAGGAGTACAAGGTGATGGTGGAAGAGGTGGAAGTTGGAGAGGCTGCAGTGTACCAGGACGGTGTGTACGACATCGTCATCACCACCACCGACGTCTTCCTCTTCCCCATGACGGCCCCTGCAAACGTCCACATGGTGTGGCTCCTTCCCCAGTACGTCCTCATCACCATCGGCGATGTCCTCTTCACAGTCTCTGGCATGGACTTTGCTTACTCGCAGGCCCCGATGGCCATGAAGTCTTCACTACAGGCAGCCAATCTCTTCACAATTACTGCCGGCTTGTGGCTCTTTGCAGGACTAACCAGCCTGAGCTCTGCCACGGGGGCCTTCAAGCACCGAGCCTCTCACGAAGCCTTCTTCTACGCTTGTCTCATGTCCGTCAACACCATAATTTTCTTCATGTTGATTAGGAGAAACAAGAAATCTCGCCTGAGGACCCCGGTATGGAGACATACACAAGTGAATCCTGTCTGTGAGCCCATCAACAATTAGCCTTTCACGACAATCTTGTTTTCATAGCCGTCTCCGTGGCGTAGTGGTAAAGCACCCGCCGGGCGCTTTGCGAACGCTTTGGCCTGTTTTCGTATTCTGGCCGGGGAGGATCGACTGGGCCAATCCTTAACTGTAGCCTCTTTGCCCTGCAGTGAATGGGTATCTGATTGTTAAAGGATTTGGCGAGTTGTATTCCGGGAAGGAAGGAACTCCCTTGTGAATTGAAAAGCTTTCAAACTTTTGCCTCATTCAAACACAAAAAGTACCTTGTCGGAAAATCCGACACCATTTAACAATAATATCATACAGACAGATAAGAGCTGTGTTGTATAAACAAGTTACCCATAGAAAACGTAACTTGTAGTGGAATTACCGTCTATAGAAAACGGGATATCATCACCACATACTATTATAATTCACCAGCTATTCTGCTGGGAATTGTTCTTAAATACATTAGTCTTTGGACTTTACCATCATAAAACATCTTATATAAATTAACTTAATTATCAATATTAAAGTAGAGTAAATGTGACCCTTCTATCACTTTCTGATATGTGGACAATGTAAGCCAGGCGTCAGGGAGGAAGGAGGGCAGCCATTGTTGTGTCACCTCCGAGACGTGTGGAGCAAATTCGGCTCCTATCATATCTGGACAATGTCGGCCAGTAACGTCAATAGTATGGAGTGTTAAACAGCCATTGTTTATACTAGACCAGAGGCTCACAGGAGCAAATACGGCTCCTGTTAATTTTACTTGGACGTAGTGTTATGGAAACCAAAGGTACCATCTCCAACACAATGTCTACAATTCAAGTTAAGTGTTCTTTCCGAAACCCATGTATCTTTCATTTATGGCCATTAATGTCATTATATAGGGTGACCCGGTTAGAGCACGTGAAAGCCTCAAACTAAAGGTAATTAAGCCAGGTCTTTATTGTTCCATGTATAGTGTTTTCTCTGATATAGCTTGTCATATATAGGATTCTGGCTTCACAGTTAGCGCCCTTTTGACAGGTCAAGACGAGGAAGACTTTGTGCACCAGTTACTGGGTGATGGAAGCTACCTCAAAGAGGATAATTTGGTGTCTACACCCTAGTTATACCTGGTGGAGTAACCTGCTGTACTATAAGATAAGGAACCTTTTCAATGTATGTAGTTAATACTGTAGTTTGATTGACTGCATATATATTAATTTAATAAACCCCCCTAATGTGTAGAGGATCGATTTGTGAGATTATGACATTATTGCAGAAATACAGTCCACTTATCATTATACAAATTGCTATCGAAGTATATAAATTAACGAAAATATAAATTCATATAAATTAAATAAATATAAATCTCACAGGTCGGTTCCCACATACCTAATTTCATCTTCGTAGTTTCCTACAGTTAGTTTAGTTCATTAATTATGCACCCCATACCCATCTTGTGGGCGGTAGTGGAAAGGGTTACAGAGGCACATAATGGGCTCAGGGACTGAATCCCACAATTCATTTAGCTAAGCAAGTTACAATCTTGATGAGCTAGTTACAAAATTCAGTATAAGTCGTCACATCAACAATGGGTTCGAGATCGACCACAAGTAGTTTCTAAATTAAGCAACTGACATATGTGGAGAGCTAGTGTCACAATTGATATGTTTGTCCTGCACACCGCCCCCCATCCAGTGGGCAGCGGTGGATAGGTTACAATCACTTAGTTACTACCTACAGTTAGCAAACTGGGGATATTTGGCTAAAATTTCTGGTAGCAGATTGTTTTGAATGAAATATTTACACATCGTTGGAACATTGGTTATAGAATTGTCTCTAAATTCACGTATCTTTTCGCACCCCATCACATAGTGACGGAGGGTGTGCGAATAATTTTGTTGACACAGTTTACATTTGGTCAGGTCTACATCGGCAGATAATGAAAATTCCCAGAGATACTTGTAACCGAGTCTAAGACGAACAGTAGTAACATCTAGAAGTCTGCTGATTTTATTGGATGAACCATAGATATGTGGCTCCTCTTGCATGATAGTATGATGATAGATGGAATTACTGGTGTCAATTTCACTTTGCCTCAGATTTACAAGATCTTGGTGAAGTTCTCGGTGTACTGCTGCTCTCAGATTGCTCATTGACAATCCAAGGTTACACTCAACGGCTCCTTTAAAGGCTGATTCTTTGGCTAACCTATCAGCTCTATCATGCATTCGGAGTCCAACATGAGATGGAGACCACATGAAATGGACTCTGTTACCATCCATAATAATTTTGTTGTATTTGTGTCTAGCTTCGGACACGAGCATGTTACAGTTATGTCTTAAAGAGTTAAGAGCATTTAAGGATGATAAGGAGTCACTTACAATTAATGTATCAAGTTTGGAGACTTGTACACATTTCAGTGCAAGGAGCAAGGCAAATAGTTCGGTCTGAAGGGTAGAGGCCCAGTTGTTTATACGGACTCTCCACTCAAAGTATAGGCCATCGCCCATTGTCAGGACAACTGCACTTCCAGCTGCACCCGTGGGGCGGTGTAGGGAACCATCAGTGTATATGATTTGAGAGAGAGAATGCTCTGTGGACAGAGCATCAATATGGCTTAAGGCGTTGAGCTTTGCCTCAAGACGAAGCTTGAGCTGATCTCTAATTTGCTTCTTGGGTGGAAAGGGAGGGATTAAAACTGGAAAGAGTGTAATCTCCCACGGTGCAGGAAAGTGTCGTTGTTGTTTCTCTTGGTACAAATTATGAACCTGATACATTCTGAGTTGAGTTCCAGTTTTAATTATCCATTTGGAACAATGCTGATCATAAATAAAGAAATTCTGGAGGGCTTCTGTGCAAGGGTTAGGATGAGTTAGCCTAAGCATTTTTATACCAATTTGACAGTTAATTTCAGTAACACGATCAACAACGCTCGGAATATTAAGTTCCTTTCTCATATTAAGTATCTTTGTGGTACGAGGGCACCCAAGGATAATCCTCAAGGCTTCGTTCTGCAATTCTTCAAGCCCTCCAAGCTTTCTCTCAGGTTTGAAAAATTTGCAGAACGAAGCCTCCCTACACTGAGCTTTAAATTTGATCTGTATCTAGTGTTACCCGATCTCCAAATCTTTATGTACTTAATCCAAACAATTTTATCATTGTGTTCATTGCTGTCTTCTTTTATGCACTAGCCATATGTTGTATTGTGCCTACTAATTTTTGTTAAACTACCATTCAAGCTGTCATTGCAATCAATCTGAGCTACCTATGTGCTTTAATATACCTACAAATTTATCTCATCTTTTAGTTTTTTCTTGCTATGTACCTATTATCATTTTTATAAATTTTGCCAGTATTTACCTACTTCAAATTTTCTTAGATTAAGGACCAGACCGAAACGCTGTGCGTACTAGTGGCTTAATTTACAAGAATGTAATTACTATACTATATGCGACTGAAAACTCACACCCCAGAAGTGACTCGAACCCATACTCCCAGGAGCAACGCAACTGGTAACTACAGGACGCCTTAATCCGCTTGACCGTCACGACCGGACAATAGGGAAGTGATAGCCGAAGTAATGTGAACCACTTCCCAGCCGGCACTCGGATGGTAATCTTGGGCATAGCATTTTATCAAATCACCTCATTCTTTGGGGCACACGTGAGGAACACAAATGCCAACAAGCCTGAATGGTCCCCAGGACTATATGCGACTGAAAACTCACACCCCAGAAGTGACTCGAACCCATTCTCCTCTTCCTTCCCCCTTTACCTTACCTTAAGTTTCCACAACAGCTAAGATAAGTATCCTCCTATGTAACCGTGCTACTAGATAGGCTTATGTGACTTGTATAGTGATTGTGTAGTATAAGCCAGTGTTTGTATTGTGATAGGGTACCACGTGGGGCTCACTACCCCAAGCTGCTTTAGGCTTTAGAGTTCTTTACAAGTAGACTTTACCCTAGTTTGTCCTAATTGTAAAACCTTGTATCCTGCTTATGTGGACCAAGGCTTTTAACGTAAAATAGTGTGGTAAAGTAGTTATTGTTATTGTTGTTAATGTATATTGGGGGTTGTTAAGAGGGTTTAATAAATATGTTAGTTTTTAAATGAGTATCCATTCTTCCTGTGTAGGGGATCAATGATCAATTTCTAGGCTGACATATTTTCGTGAAGCCACTAAATTAATTAATATTGTTTATGTTCTTATTGGGGGCCGGCCGGGTCTATCTGATCTCCACTAATTTTGATACATCCTGATTCTAGCTGTTGGCCCTTCTCCTTAATACTCTATACCCCCCATAACAGTAAGCAAATTTGTAACAGACACGCTTACAAGATGTTTGTTGTTGTTGTTATAGATTCAGCTACTCGGAACTAGTTCCAAGAAGCACGGGCTATGGGGAGCCCGTAACTTACCTGGCACAGGAGCGGGGCAGGTAGCATGAGCTATGGAATTGACAGGGTTGAAAAGGATAAATTGTTCAATATGGGTGGTACGCAAACAAGGGGACACCGGTGGAAACTGAGTACCCAAATGAGCCACAGGGACGTTAGAAATAACTTTTTCAGTGTTAGAGTTGTTAATGGAGGGAATGCATTAGGCAGTGATGTGGTGGAGGCTGACTCCATACACAGTTTCAAATGTAGATAGGATAGAGCACAGTAGGCTCAGGAATCTGTACACCAGTTGATCGACAGTTGAGAGGCTGGACAAAAGAGCTAATGGTGAGCCCGTAGTGGACTTACCTGGCACAGGTGCGGTGCTGGGTAGGGGGCGCTAACAAGATGATGATGAAGATTAAGCCACCCAAAAGGTGGCACGGGCATGAATAGCCCGTAAGTGGTGGCCCTTTTGAGCCATTACCAGTATCAAGAGCTGATACTGGAGATCTGTGGAGGTGCGAATGCACCCTGCATGGCGGGAGATGTCTCCTTTGTGAATGTGTTATGAAGATGAAGCCACCCAAAAGGTGGCACGGGCATGAATAGCTCGTAAGTGGTTGCCCTTTTGAGCCATCACCAGTATCAATAGATGATACTGGAGATCTGTGGAGGTGCGACTGCACCCTGCGTGACGGAAGATGTCTTCCGTGATTTAAACAGATTGAATTGATTGATGAAGATGAAGCCACCTAAAAGGTGGCACGGGCATGAATAGCTCGTAAGTGGTGGCCCTTTTGAGCCATTACCAGTATCAAGAGCTGATACTGGAGATCTGTGGAGGCGCGACTGCACCCTGCGTGACGGGAGATGTCTCCCGGACCAAGTGGTGACCAGATGGTGCTCTAACAAGAAGAAATCTAGACATTTATAAGTGTGGATACACCCCACTCTACGATTCACCAAAATTAAGCCTCTTAATCGTAGGGAGTGGCGAAGGGTAGGGTGAGGTGATTGTTGCCTGACTCCGGCTTTTAGCTGTCCGCTAGGTCTTACATGTTGACCAGACCACACACTAGAAATTGAAGGGACGACGACGTTTCGGTCCGTCCTGGACCATTCTCAAGTCGATTGCTTCAGCCACGTTATTGTGACTCATCGCCTGCATATAGGTCTTACATCTTCCCTCCGGATCAGTGGAGGACCATCGAACAGTTGTATGCTCGAAGTAGAATTCATCTGGATGTTGATTACTGGTGTCAGCTACCGAATGAACACCTCCTTATGTATACGAAGCCTCCTACGATCGTCGGTGCGTGTGATTACTGTCGTATCTTTCCCTATGTCATATCATTCACTTTGGCATAGTGAATGATATGACAGTAATCTTTCACCGAACATACAGCCTTGTATGTGCCAGGTAAGTCCTCTACGGGCTCACCATAGCCCGTGGTACTTGGAAGTTTTTGTTCTGAGTAGCTGAATCTAAAACAACAACACCAATGAATAATCATCAGTCTAATGATGAATAAGGATGAACCCAACTAGTCAAGTCAGCAGCAGGAAAAATGCGGCTGTCTTTTTAAGGATCTGAAAAACAGTATAGATAGAGAGAGAGCTTGGTACAAAAGGATTAAAGGAGACGTTGAGTGTAACCTTGGATTGTCAATGAGCGATCTGAGAGCAGCAGTGCACCAAGAACTTCAACAAAATCTTGTAGATCTGAGGCAAAGTGAATCCGACACCAGTAACTCCATCTATCATCACACTATCATGCAAGAGGAGCCACACATCTATGGTTCATCCAATAAAATCAGAAGACTTCTAGATGTTACTACTGCTCGGCTTAGACTCGGTTACAAGTATCTCTGGGAATTCTCATTGTCTGCTGATTTAGACCTGACCAAATGTAAACTGTCAACAAAATTATTCGGACACTCTCCGTCACTATGTGATGGAGTGCGAAAAGATACATAAATTCAGGGACAATTCTATAACCAATGTTCCAACAATGTGTAAATATTTCATTGAAAATGATCTGCTACCAGAAATTTTAGCCAAATATCCCCAGTTTGCAAACAGTAGGTAGTATCTAAGTGATTGTAACCTCTCCACCGCTGCCCATTGGATGGGGGGCGGTGTGCAGGACAAACATATCAATTGTGACACTAGCTCTCCACATATGTCAGTTGCTTAATTTATAAATTGTACTTGTGGTCGATCTCAAACCCATTTATGATGTGACGACTTATACTGAATTTTGTAACTAGCTCATCAAGATTGTAACTTGCTTAGCTAAATGAATTGTGGGGTTCAGTCCCTGAGCCCATTATGTGCCTCTGTAACCCTTTCCACTACCTCCCACAAGATGAGTATGGGGTGCATAATAAATGAACAAAACTAAACGCTCGTGACTATTTAGGTCGAAGATATTTAATCAAATCACATTTTTAGTGCTGCATGAGCATCATTTGCGTGCGCACGTGCTCAGACGCATTTGTGTGCTGTGTTTTGCCGTTATTGTGTCATAAAATACTACAGTTTCTAAATATCACCTTCAAATTGTAAATCATTTGCTAAATATCTTTAACAACTCCTATAGGTAAACTAACTTTCTGTTTAGTTTTAAGTATTACCAAATTATACACGTAAATAAATATCCAAATTATGTTTACATCAGCCCATCCTCCTGTTTTGATAGTACTGTTGTTGTTGATATAGGGGCGCTGACGATCGAGGACTCGGATGCGCCCCAGCTGCACGATACCAGAAAAGTGCGGAGAGGGATGGTAACCCTAAAGTCTCTACTGTCGACAGACGTGTCCAATAAAGTGAAAGGTATGGCGAAGGATGCCATAACGGACGTCCTCATCTTCTGCACCCGCTCCATCAAGGAGAATGGGAACCGTGAGGCAAGGAATATGTAGCCTACAGACAGCACTGTAGCCTGACGTGCACTGTGAAACCGTGGGCAATGGAGAAATAGATGTTCCACAGTATCCTCCTGGTTCGAACATCACTGACAGTAGGGGGAATCCACCAACTTAAAGACGATGGAGATGCGCACCCAGAGAGGTTTACCCAATCCGAAGACGAGTAAGGGTCATGTCAAGAAGATGCGAGTGTTGACGGGCCTGAGGACGGGGAGAGGCACTCTATCGGAGGCTACCCAGAGAAAACCTAAGGACAGTCAACATCTCCTCCGCCCAAGCCGTGAGGCAGGCTGCTTGAACATGCTACAGAGTCTTTTTTAGGTCCAGAAGTACCTGTGTAACTTTATGGTGAACATACACCAATCCCGCTACTTCATCTACCTTCTCATTGCCATGAAACCATGCATAAGATGGAACCCAGTGCAGAGACTGACCAACCCGGGAAACCTGAGTAAGACAGCAATTCCCCATGGATCTGTGCCACCGTATGATGGTAGACCCGCGGACGCTGAAAAGATATCAGACACAGGGCTGCAAGACAGTCCACGTAGAAGACAACCAATGAGGGCCCGGATACGTGATGGAGGAGTATTAATACGAGTAAAATTGCGAAGTTCCCCAGCCAGGCACGAATGATCAGGAGAAAGCTTCCATGTCTGACACAAGGAGACAGGAGCATAGAAAGCAGCCGCCGAGGTTGTCGGCAACTGATTAACATGGGACCCATCTGTGTAAACCTTCTGGTATCCTTGGTATAAGGCACGCAGGTCAGGGAATATCGAAGGGTCTAGACCCTCTAAATCCTTCTTCCGGCAAGGAGGCATGAAAACGTCCACCGAAACACTGATAACCAAACCAGGGACGGGTTCTGGGACTGGAACGGAAAACTCTGAATAAGTGTCAAAGGCTCAGACTACGAAAGGCAGATGACGGCGCCTGAAACGTCCCGCCGGCACATCCCACAAGTGTTCATCGGGCTGCAAGCGAGTAAGCAAAAGTGCAGCTGGAAGACGCACTATCCGTTGGAGTCGTCGACAAAGGACTAGAAGGCGTCCAAATCGCAGTGGCCAAACTCCCGACTTTGCATGGAGAGGCATAGGCAAGGAGGGCATAACCGCAAGCGCAGAGCGAAGGGCACCATTCTGGAAAGAATAAAGCTGCGCTAAGACCGATGGAGCCGCCGAACCATAAACTTTAATCTCATACATGATCCTGCTACATAGGAAGGCCTTATAGAGAACTAAGAGAGAGGGACACCCGCGAAACCCCCATGCCATCCCGGAAAGCCGCTTCATGATGGTGATGCGGTGCAGATAGGAGCCCGCCCCCCCTCCCCCAAGGAAGCTACGTGACGCTTTTACGATAGCTGAGGGCCATCAACAACCACTCCTAGCCACCTGTGATCCTTGGCGACCGGGAGACGACGACCCCCGATAGTCACCACCAGTTGAGCCTGTAAGCAGGTCCAGGTCCAGGTCCACCTGCAACTCTTCTTCAGACTGATTGAGAGCCTCTTCCCCATCACATGTGCAGAGAGCGCATACTCCGCCTCCCGCAGGAAACTCTGCGCCTCCAGAAGAGTGGCACCATCTCCACAAGCCTATAAGTCATCTGCCTAACCTAAAACCTGGGCACCACAGAAAACTGGAAGATCAGAGAGAATGATGGAGAATGGGAGTGGGGTGAGTATCGCTCCGTGGGAAACATCATGGGTGACCGGGCAGGACGAGGGGACGACACCACCCACCGCCACTCCAAAAGACGACCCTGTGATAGTTTTCAAACCACCTCATCGTGAAACCTGAGAGTCCTAGTCGAGCCAAGCCCTGAAGGACAGCAGTGTGTGATGCAGAGTCAGACGCACTCTGGATGTCAAAGAAAGCTGCAAGAAGCAGCCTCCTCCGGCGATTATTGCCCATTATTCAATGTTCCATGCTGAGAAGACAGTCCATGGTGCTCCTTCTCGCTCGAAACCCACTGTTTTAATATTACTAATAGTAACGATGTGGACCATCATACATATATTGACGTAATGGACAATTATAAAGTGGAATTTGGTACTATTGAATTTGGACAAATCGGGAAAGGTTTCGTAGATATTTTGCTAATAAAACCTAACCACCCTAGGCCTAATACACGCTATTTAAGGCCTAACAAGGCCTTTAAGGCCTCCCCCTGTTTCAACCAAGTAACAAAGTGCTATATTAGTCCTAAGAATATTTAAGTTTGGTTTTAGCTTGATTTTTTCCAGGCTCAATAAAGGTATTAGTACCAAATTCTCTCTAATTGTCCTTTAAGTCAATATATGTACGACAGTCCATATAATTACGAGAGGTACTGTCTAAACAGGAGGATGGGCAGGTTTACATTGTGCCCAAAACTATGTATTAGTGACTTTTATAATGTACATTGTTTACCTACGAGTTCTCAACTGTATCATGTATAAAATTTATGTGTTTTTCTATAAATATAAATTATTATTATGATTATTATTATTAAGCTGACGGGAGAAATGTGGTGAGTGGAATACTGTTTTCTGTCACATACGTGAATGACAGAGAATAGGATATTACAAACTTCATCATCAAATCTGTAGATGACATTAAGATCTATGTTAAAGTAACAGCCAGCCTCCCCACCACAACTGTTGGGCAGCTGGCTGTTACTGATGCTACTGGGGTCAGTGTGGACCTGAACACGGTGAGTACCGCAGCTCCTCCCCACCACAGTTGTTCACTCTGGTAAGCTCACCATTACTGTTCATATCTAATACAGTAAAATGTCATCTCTGAATGTGCAGAGGTCGGTGCTATCAGTTTGATATTTTTGCATATGAGCTTGAGGTTGTGTAGGTAGACAGTTCCAGGAATGGTTGTGGGGTTACGTTAGAAGGGGTGACGTTGCCTACAAACAACGTTACCATATTATTCATCAAGGTTTACTTCATGTTCTGTGTACATGAAGTAAATCCACGCGTCTGTTCAAGTAATGAAATTCTGGGAAAAGTTGATCGAAAAAAATAAGGAATGTTGACAGTATTATATAATTCATAATGACTACTCATGACTGAAAAAAACTGAATTTTACTAAATAAACCATCTTTTAGGTGGTGATAAAATGTGTATTATGCTACCAAGATCAAGAGGTACCTGCAGTTACGTTATGTGTGTGTGAGTTTATAATTATCTAAGTGTAGTTGCAGGATGTGAGCAACGCTCGTGGTGTCCCGTCTTCCCCTTCATCTTTGTCATATGACTGAACCCGCTGATAGTTTTGACCTCTACTGACATCCCTTAAATTGTTGCAATCTTCTACAACTCTGTTCGCAAAGGAGAACTTTTGCATACCTTTTCGACACTATTCCTTTCTAAGCTTTAGTCTGTGGCCTCTTATTCCAGAAGTCTCAAGTTTTAATAATTCCACTTTGGTAAATTTTTTGATTCCTGTGAGGGGTTTTATGTTGTGATTATATCTCTTTACCTTCTCTTTCCTCGCTTGTGCCTGTTTTGCGCCTCAAGCTCATAGCTCTTGTGGGCTTTTGGTCTGAAAGCCATTTGGTGGCTTGTCTTTTTACCCTTTATATTTTGTGTATGTATCTTTTTACATGTGGCCACCATACAACTACTGCGTACTCCCATGTCAGTTTCACAAATCTCGTGAATTTTTGTAAAGTATCCCCTTTCATCCATGTATTTAAAAGTTATTTTGAAATTATGCAAGTTTAGCATAGGCTTCTCTCACAATGTTTAAAATAAGAACAAATCCAGGCATCTTTCATTATGTTTTATAATTGTGTTTATACTGAAACAGGTGAAGCAAGAGAGGCGTCATGGCGTATGGAAGAAGGAGGTCTGGCGGGGCGGTCATGATGGCCTACCCTCGAGGGGCCATAGTCATCCTGGTGTCCTATCTGCTCGAGCGCCTCGTCTACTACGGGCTCTTCGGCGGTGCTGTGTTCTACATGCAGCGGATGTTGGGCTTCACCTCCTCCTCGGCCACGACGGTCAAGGCCATCATGGAAGGCCTCGTCTACCTCGCCCCCATTGCCGGCGCCATCCTGGCCGATGTCTATCTGGGCAAGGTGGGTCGGGTGTGTGTGTATACTCCCCGTGTTGTGCTTGCGTGGATTGAGCTTTGGCTCTTTGATCCGTCTCTCAACCATCAATCAACTGATGTAAAGATTGCTGAGCCTGTTGGGCTCTTATCATATCTACATTTGAAACTGTGTGTGTGGAGCCATCCTCCACCACACTGCTGCCTAGTGCATTCCATTTTCTAACTACCCGGACACTGAAAAAATTATTTCTAGTGTTTGTGACTCAATTAGTTACCAATAAACATTGCCAGCCATGGTTGTGAGAGCACCAAAAGATTGCCGTAAAGAGCAGTCGGGGTAACTGACAAATTATCAACAGCCGGGATTATCAAGGTATACATCAGGTAAGGTAAGGAATGAGGGCATCAGGGAGCGCGCTCAGAATTATAAGGAGAAAGGCAGGCAAGACAAACAAGTGTACGTGTTTGGTCTTTAATCCAAGTTAGAATTAAGGTCGCAAATTGCATCTTATATATCAATACGAACCTGTTTTCGTGGTCGGCGTGTATACTGACGAAGTTGGCCAGGCGTAGCCAAGGGGAAGGTCATGTATATTGAGGATTGTGTGTATAGCCTCGTATGTTTACCCCAGACCTATCTGGGGTAGGTCTGGCGTAGGATTGACGGCGCTGGAATCAATCGTATTGGTGTATGCCTTTCCATTGGAGACTTTCAGCGCCGTGGAGAGACCTGCTGCCTGGGTAACAGCTTCTTCCCCTAATCAACTTACCCTGGCTTTGCGCCCTGGTGAGGCCACTCCAGACCAGGCCGACGCCAGTGCGCAAGTCCATAGTGTACTGAGACTGATGGATGCCTACTACCTTACCTTAATCTCCGGAGCTGGAGCCTCTGAATCAGTTCGTTGTTGCCTTCAACTTCTTTCTGACAGTTCCTGCGACGACGCTGGAATCAATCGTACTGGCGTTTGCCTTTCCATTGGAGACTTTCGGTGCCGCGGAGAGGGGGACCTGCTGCATGGGTAACAGCTTCTCCCCTGTATCAACCTACCCTGCCTTTGCGCTCTGGAGAGGCCACTCCAGACCGACAACCAGAGCGCAACGCCATAGTCTCTTGAGACTGATGGATGCCTACTACTACTACTACTACCTTTCCTTGCGATGATTCCGGGAGTTAAGGTCCCTGCGGTCCGGTCTCTGACCAGGCCTCTTGGTCAGAGACCCCAGGTGAAGATCGTGTGTATTGTGGATCCTTACCATAATATACTTTGCGTGAAGATCGTGTACATATGATTCATTGTATTCAGTATATATACTAATGATCTACGCCTGTTTGCATGTAGTGAGGATTGTGTATAATGAGAATTGTGAATGTTGTATAGTGATGGTCGTGAGCTGTGAGGGTCACAGCTCGGGAGAAATATGTGGGTATAGTGAAGATTGTCACTGCAGACAAGCATAACTAGGACCTGCCACTAGTGAAGATTACCTTGAGGTGCTTCCGGGGCTTAGCGTCCCCGCGACCCGGTCGTCGACCAGGCCTCCTACGCACAGGTAGGTACGCACAGTGAAAACATTCACCCAGGTGTGTATGCGTGTTGACTGTATGTATCATGTGTAATGAACATCAAACATTAGTTTTTTATTATTATTATTTATTTAGACAAGAGCTCTTACATTATTTATTGTACAGCTACTATCACGCGTAGCGTTTCAGACAAGTCCATAATCCTATGTTCCCCGGAATACGACCCGCCAAATCGTTTAACAACCAGGTTCCCATTTTATTGGTGGGTAAACAGAGGCTACAGTTAATAAGGATTGACGCCAAGTAAATCTTCCCCGGACGAGATACGAATCCAGGACAAAGCGCTCGCAGAACGCGTCTTATCCGGTCTTGAGATAAAAGCAAAAGTTAACTTCTGTTTTACTAAGTTGACTTAGTGAAGGTCCTGTTATCTGTATATATCATCATCTATTTTATTTTTATTTTTCCCCCCTATTATATCAAAATTTTGTTTTGTAATTGCCATTCTTGCCTTGTTTTCCTACAACCAGCCTTCTCATGCAGACAAGTGTAGACCCAGAACTAAACCTCTTATCCACTATCTATGACAATCACCACTTTAATTATCAAAATTGCAGATATTTTACAGCTCATGAAGTAAATAATGTATTAACACATAATCACAATATCTCTCTAATTAACTTGAATGTAAGATCACTAAGCAAACACTTCGATGATGTTAGTGCCTTGATTGAAACTATTGACAACGAATTCTCTTTTATTATACTTACTGAAACGTGGTTAAAAGATGATATTACTCAACTCTTTAACATGCCTAACTACTCAGCAATTCACAACTGTCGTCAAATTCAGAGAGGTGGTGGTATTGCTCTTTACTACCACCAAGAACTAACATGCTTAAAAGTAATTAGAACTAGAGACTACTGTGGGGAGTATATCTTCGCCAGCTTCAGAGTCAAAGGTGCTGAGTCTGTCCTGACTGTGGGTGCAGTCTATAGAGTTCCTAACACTGATGTGTCCGAATTCAACTCTAAACTTAGAAATCATATACTAGATAACAGACTGAACAAAAACCATCAAATTATCGCAGGGGACTTTAATATTGACCTCTGTGAGCATGAAAACCCCACTGCTGCCAGCTTCCTCAACTGTATGAATTCCTGCTTCCTCATACCCTTAATCACTAGACCTACTAGAATCACTGATAGTACTGCCACGGCTCTTGATCACATCTGGACCAACATAACCTCTCCGCTTACTTCACGGATAATCGTCGATAGCACTACAGACCATTACTCCACATTTCTCTTAACTAACATTAACAAACCACCTCTAGAGACAAGGGAGATAAGCTTTAGGCTGCACAATGAAACTGCCATAGGCAATTTTATAGCTGCTGCTGCTAATGTCAACTGGGAGTCCGAATTAGGTAACATAGGGGACATCAACCTAGCAGTGGAATCTTTTCTTCAAAAAACTCTCAGCCTTTATAACACCCACTGTCCTATGCTAACGAAACAAATCACAACTAAATTTTATAAACAATCCATGGCTTACAAAGGGGATACTTAAATCCATTAATAAAAAACATGACCTTGAGAAGAAGTATAGGTTAGGAATCGTCTCCAAAGAATTTTCAAATAATTACTCATCATTGCTATCTAAAATAACTAGAAGAGCCAAAATTAAATATTACGAAGATAAATTTACCCACACAAAGGGCAACATTAAGAAAACATGGAACACAATTTCACAAATATTGGGATCAAAGAAGATTTTAAATAACAAACCAATACTCCTGCCAAATAATGATGGTCTGCTTTCAGCCTCTGACACTGCTTTTGAGTTCAATAGGTTCTTCTCTTCCATTGGGTCATCCCTTGCAAATGATATTCCATCTTACAGTACTAATATTCAGGACTATCTTACAGGTAACTACTCACAGTCTCTGTACCTAATGCCTACTAATACCACTGATGTTACTGACATAATCCTTTCCCTTAAAACCAAGTCTAGTGCCCTTGAGGAGATACCAACTCTTGTTTACAGAAAAGTCTCCAGATCTTTAGCTCCTGCTATTGCATTGCTCTTCAACAAGTCACTTGAACTCCAAACCTTTCCAGATATTCTAAAAAAAACGCGAGGGTAACCCCTGTCCACAAATGTGGTGATCCCACTGATGTTAACAACTTCAAACCTATATCAATTCTGCCAAACTTGTCTAAAATATCTCAAAAACTTATCTACAAGCAGCTTTACCCTTATCTAGCCAAACATAATATACTTAGCTCCTGTCAATATGGCTTCAGAACCCAAAAAAGCACTAACGATGCACTTATTTGTATGATTAACTTGATACATGCAGCTCTTAATAAAAATGAGTTCCCTGTTGGGTTATTTGTGGAACTGCGTAAAGCTTTTGACACTGTCAACCACCAAAACCTTCTTCTTAAATTAAAACACTATGGAGTCAGAGGTCACTCCCTGCAGTACCTTAAGTCTTACCTTACTGACAGGCTCCAATATGTTTCTGTGAATAATTCAATTTCTCCCACCCTACCCATCAACATTGGTGTTCCCTAGGGCAGCATACTTGGCCCTCTCCTCTTTCTCATCTACATTAATGACCTCCCAAATGCCTACCAACATCTCATACCAATTTTATTTGCTTACGACACGACCTTCATTTACTCCAGTCCTGACCCCTTTGCTCTAAATGTCACAGTGAATACTGAGCTAAATAAAGTCCATCACTGGCTAACCGCCAACAAACTCACCCTCAATATTGACAAAACTTTCTATATTTTGTTTGGCAATAAATCCTCAAACCAAATAATCTCAGGATTAACAATACCCAAATTTGTAACAAAGTAGATGGCAAATTCCTTGGCGTTCTCATTGATCGCAAGCTGAATTTCCAGGGACACATTCTAAATATATCAAAAAAAGGTTAAAAAACTATTGGCATTCTCTCTAAGATCAGATATTATGTACCTCGCCCTGCCCTGGTGACGCTCTATTACTCTCTCATCTATCTTTATCTCAACTATGGTATTTGTGCTTGGGGTTCTACTACCCAAAATCATTTACGTCCTCTAATTACTCAACACAAAGCTGCTATTAGGACAATTTCTAACTCTGGCCCCAGACATCACTCGGTACCCTTACTCAAATCTCTGAATATGTTAGATATTAAGTCACTCCACGTCCTCTCGTCCTCTCATGTGTATTTTTTATATATAAAACGCTGAACTGTAATGTCACTCCTGACCTTAAAAGCTTCCTAGTAGGTTGTAACAGATCCCATGAGCACCACACCAGAAACAAATACCTATTTGATATTCCAAGAGTACGACTTAATCAAACTAGAAATGCTTTACAAATCAAGGGACCTCGAATGTGGAATGACCTTCCCAATTATGTTAAAGACTGTACCTCTCTCAACCAGTTTAAGATAAAAACTAAGTACCACCTAATTAACTCCCTGTAACCTACCTCACCCCCAAAATGTCAACCCATGTCTTCTATTTTAAACAATGCTGTTTGTTGACCAAATTGTATTTTTGTTTTTTTTCTACCATGTTTCCCCCCCCCCCCCCTTTTCACATTTTTGTCTTATTTTTTCTAAACACAATTTATACTTTAATCTCAATTCGTATTAAGTTTTAGTCTTAGTGTTTTTCCTGCCCGAAACGCTTTGCGTAATAGTGGCTTTAGGCATTGTATGTAATAGCTCTATCTATCAATCCATCAACTTTTGTATTTCACCTTGTATGTATGTACTTTACCTGAATAAATATTTGTATTTGTATATATCTTCCAAGCTGAACTTAACTCTCGCTCAAGCAACCTCACACTATACTACTCCCCGTACCTCTTCAACACCTCTTAGTCTCTGTCACCTTCCTCATACAGGCTCGCACAGTGTTCCTGATGTGCTGCGGGTGCACAGTGGGCGCCGTCATCTTCTCCCTCTCTTCGGTCACCCCCATCATGGCCTCCTTCAGCGCCGCCAAATTTACAGGAGTCTTGGGTATGCTGGCGCTGGGCGTCTGCGCAGGTCTCATGAAAGCTGTGTACTCCTCCCTCGGGGCCGACCAGTTTAAAGTCCCAGAACAACGGGAGCAACAGAAGAGGTATGTTAAAGTCGGGGAGGTTTATCAGAGGTGAATTGGGGATATTGATGGGTGTGGAAGGCTGGGAAGAGGGAGTTCATAGGTTGGTGGGTTTTGTAAAGGAGTTAGATGGGTTTGTAGTGTGGCTAATATTTGTCCTTGCTATACACGGTAGGAAGTGCAATTAAAAAGTTGCAGCCAAGTTCCCGAACAGACTTGGTGAGGAAAACGTTAACAAGGACTTGTTGCTTGATGATGGAAAACTATGGAAGAAGGATCATGGCTCCTATTCCATGGTCATATTTAGCAAAATCTTTGTATAAGACATGTGCATTTTAGTTTCCTTCAATAATACTTTCTCGATGACGTGTTAGATGGAGTTATTAATTCGTTTTTTGCACATAAACCAGAAAACTGGTAAGTTGTCATCTTAGCATTCTCTTAACTTGTCATTTCTGTTGCAGGTTCTTTTACGCCTTCTACTGGGTGATCAACGCTGGCGCCTTCGTCGGGCTATTCATAACAGCTCAAATACGAGACTCTGTCCAGTGCTTCGGTGATGACTGCTACTTCCTCTCCTACATTATAATGGCCGGCCTCATGGTTGTCTCCACCGTCATCTTCGCTGCTGGTCAGTCCTCTAGGATAATAATATTTAAACAATTTTTATTATTGGTTTATGCATTTTCAAGATGGCACCATGGACTATTTTAATATGAATTTGGTAACTTAAAACTTTTTGTAAAGTCACAAACATATGTGTGTAATGCTGCATATTAGTCCCAGATGACACCGTAGCATATTAGTCCCAGATGACACTGTAGCATATTAGTCCCAGATGACACCATAGCATATTAGTCCCAGATGACACTGTAGCATATTAGTCCCAGATGACACCATAGCATATTAGTCCCAGATGACACCATAGCATATTAGTCCCAGATGACACTGTAGCATATTAGTCCCAGATGACACCATAGCATATTAGTCCCAGATGACACCGTAGCATATTAGTCCCAGATGACACCGTAGCATATTAGTCCCAGATGACACTGTAGCATATTAGTCCCAGATGACACCATAGCATATTAGTCCCAGATGACACCGTAGCATATTAGTCCCAGATGACACCGTAGCATATTAGTCCCAGATGACACCATAGCATATTAGTCCCAGATGAGACTGTAGCATATTAGTCCCAGATGACACCGTAGCATATTAGTCCCAGATGACGCCGTAGCATATTAGTCCCAGATGACACCGTAGCATTTTAGAGGCAGTCAGAGAAGCCTGTAAAGTGTAGGAGGCGAGCGAGAAGGTAATTAGTCCAAAGGTGTGTCCCACTATGCCTTTAATCTCCTTTCTTTTCCTATGTTTTGTTACGGGCTATTCATGCCCGTACCACCTCTTGGGTGGCATAATCTTCATCAGTCAATCAATTTATGTGTTGTCTCATACAGCAGTACTCACTCATGTTTGTTCATTAGGAAAACAGAGTTTAGAACATTCTTCTTAAAAACTTAAGACGGGTATATATATATTCTTGAAGATAATTCGAATACATATGATAATCTTTATTTCATCAACGAGACTTGTAGACTGTCTCTTGATATATAATTGTGCAATATTCTCCCCAGTGTCTCCACTTGACAGCTCAGGTAGTGCACCATTAGTTGGCTCATCTAGTAAGACCTCACACGTCTGGCTTAGACAAACTTTAGGGGCAGAAGGGATGCTTTGGCGGGCTTCTTTGGGACCCCACAAGCATTCATGGGGAACCAGCTGTCAGATCTCTGAATTTGACCATTGAGGAAGAGGCACTGATGCCTCCCACAATCACGTAGACTTGCGCCTACGTGATTGTTCCACTTGCCTTTTCGTAGGCTTGTCCCTAGCCTGTAGCCTTATCCTTATCCATGTCCTCCCCCCTAGCTTGTAGGCTAGGGACATGGTGGTCGTTGGGAAATTCAAGATGGGGTCTCCTTACCTTCGCTCTCACCGTGCGTAGACAGAAAAGTCATACTGCACACCAAATACAATGGCCAACTCCTTGGCTATTGATTGCTTCTAAGACAAGGATGTTTAATTCGGCCTAATTAATCATAACTGGACAGTTAGTTAGTTTATTTCATTTGTTATGCACCACATACCCATCTTGTGGGCAGTAGTGGAAAGGGTTACAGAGGCACATAATGGGTTCAGGGACTGAACCCCACAATTCATTTAGCTAAGCAAGTTACAGTTTTAATGCACAACAACCCTCGTGATAGCAATGGCCTGATGGTAATGTATGCTCAACAGAGACCCAACATGATAGACCCAAGTCCATACATCATGATTTTAGAACCAATATGTGGTTCTGCACGCGTATTGTGTACAACCGTAGTGTGTGTACTCTTGCATTCACAAGCTGATTTCCCTACTGTAGTGCACACAGTGTACACCATTAGTCAGCTGTGGAATTAATTCTCTCAGAAAATGGGAAATTCCACTAGGGCAACGAGGAGGACACGAACTTACGACCTTATCATGGCCAAGCCGCATACACTACCAATAGACCACCGTAACTTGTAAAAGTCATACAACCGGATTTCTGCTGAAATCACAGGAAGTCTGGAGGCCCCTACTGAAGCCAGTCCAAGTTTTACGTAAAAAACACAGGAACACGTTGTGTGTTTCTGAAGTTGAGGCGTAAGGTGTGGCACCACTCTGCCATTCCACCTGAGTGCTTGTGGGTCACTTTGACTGGAAGGTCAAGGGTCATTGCCCAATCATGTCAAAGTCTGTACCTCTCTCAGCCAGTTTAAAACTTACATAATAAACGCCATGTAACCTACCTTACTCCTAAATGTCAGCCCATGTCTACTATTTTAAACAATGCTGTTTGTTGACCAACTTGCATAATTGCTATTTTCTGCCATGTCACCCCCCCCCCCCACTTATTTTTTACTCCTTTTTTCAACACAGTTTATACTTTAAGCTCAATTACTATTAAGTTTTAGTCTAAGTGTTCCCCCCCCCCCACACACCTTGTCCGAAACGCTATGCGTATTAGTGGCTTTAGGTATTGTATGTACTAGCTCTATCTTTAAATCCAATATTATGTTTGTAACTTTTTTTCTTTTTTTTTGAGATATATACAAGAGTTGTTACATTCTTGTACAGCCACTAGTACGCGTAGCGTTTCGGGCAGGTCCCTGGAATACGATCCCCTGCCACGAAGAATCGTTTTTTCATCCAAGTACACATTTTACTGTTGCGTTAAACAGAGGCTACAGTTAAGGAATTGCGCCCAGTAAATCCTCCCCGGCCAGGATACGAACCCATGACATAGCGCTCGCGGAACGCCAGGCGAGTGTCTTACCACTACACCACGGAGACTTTATCTTCAATGTATCTTCAATCAATTCAATGTATTCAATCTTATCTTCAATGTATGTAGATTTACCTGAATAAAAAATCTAAATCTAAATCTAAGGTAGGGCGACGGTCTCGCTTCGTGCAGGTCGGCGTTCAAGCCCCGACCGTCCAAGTCGTTGGGCACCATTCCTCTCCCCCTCATCCCTGTCCGACCACTTGAGCTGGACAGTAGAGCGACGGTCTTCCACCATTCCTTTTCCCCGTCCCATCACAAATCCTTATCCTGACTCTTTCCCAGTGCTATATAGTCGTAATGTCTTGGCGCTTTCCCGACAATTCCCTTCCCTTCCCCCCCCCCTACCCTGTCCCATCTCATATCCTTATCCTGATCATTTCCAAGTGTTATAAAGTCGTAGTGGCTTGGCGCTTTCCCCCTGATAATTAAAATAAATTAAATTGTGGGTTATACGTAAAATTTGGACTGACTTCAGTAGGGGCCTCCAGACTTTCTGTGATTTCAGTAGAAATCCGGTTGTATGACTTTTACAAATCAGCGATGGTCTAGTGGTGGAGTATTCGGCTTGGTAATGCCAAGGTCGTAGGTTCGTGACCCTAGTGGATTTTCTCATTGATATACATCACTTTAATGTGATTTCTGTGTGTTTTAATTCTCTAACATTATCTCTATTAGCTGTTATGTATTTGTAATATTACAGGTAGGTCGCAGTACAAGGAGGGGCCCCCAGACACAATGATGTTAAAAACAGTTCGCTGCGTTGCATACGCGGTCACTAAGACCTGGGATAAGGACCGAAAGCCCGTGCAGCACTGGCTTGACCGTGCTCAGGACAAATTTGATGTTCAGTTGCTGCTGGACGTGAAGGTGACCTTGCGTGTCCTTCTGCTGTTCTGCACCTTCCCGCTCTTTTGGGTTCTCTTCTACCAGACCTTCACTAGTATGATATTCCTGGCTAAACGTCTCGACGGTATGGTGGGCAGCTATAGGATCCCGCCAGATATGTCTTCCACTGCCAACTCACTGCTCGTTTTAGCTCTCATTCCGCTCTTTGATTTTGTGGTCTACCCCTTGTTGGCCCGCGTTGGCGTCCTCACCAAGACCACATCCCGAATGATCGCGGGGATGTGCTTCACCATCATCGCCTTCCTGGTCTATGCACTGGTGAACATGAGCGTGGAACAGACTTTCATTCCTCCAGAGCAGGCGAGAATCCACGTTTACAACGCACTGCCTTGCCAGATGGTGGTGGAGGGGCCCTTCGTCAAGACCGGTCAGCTGAGTGTGGAGAGCGGAGGCCAGGTGGTTCTGCCTAGCTTGACTGTCACACATGGTGATGAGGTGGAGGCCAAGGTGACAGCCTCCTGCCTCGCCCCAGACATGAGGCAGGTGAGAGTGAGGGTGCTGGGTGCCCATGAGACAACACTCCTTGTCACCTCCACTGGCGTACTGGCTCTCCCTCCCACACTCGAGTACATCAAGGACGAAGATGCCGACACCAAAGTGAGTCTCCGTACCCAATCATTTCCGCTCCTTGGGTTTCTTGGGTGTAAAAAGGCTAATTGCTAACAATGACAGCAGACTTTACTAAAGATTCAGCACTAATCATTTCAAGTAACTAGCAGCTGGAAAGTGCCTCATAGAGTGTCACCATGACGCCAAGTCATCTGTAAAATACATTAATAAAACACAACAACGGGTGAGAATGATGCTTCACAACACAGTTCAGGCAGAGAATGATAATATCCTAGCAATTATTTTTACTTTTACAAATATTGAAACATTTTCATAATATGAGATTTTTACAACTTTCTCCATCCTCATCAATTCATTAAACAAGTTTTTGAATGCTTTTAACTAATAAATAAGAGCCATTTATTACAGGTCTATTAAGTAGTTTTTTATTAGTTTTGTTACTATTATTATTGATAGTCACAAGGCAATCACAACAGCGTGATTTATCAATGATAAAATCACTGGAGCCGAGCAGGGATTGATCCAGCATCTTAAGCTGCTCGTTTATCTTAAGATGCTGCTTCGTCTTAAGATGCCTCTTCATCTTAAGATGCTGGTTTATCTTAAGATGCTGCTTCGTCTTAAGATGCTACTTCATCTTAAGACAATTTCCTTAGCAACAAAATCCTTAGAGAACAAAGTAGCGTCTGGATGAATATCTTTTGTAGCATGTTATGGGGGGCCTAGCGCGCGTTTGACATTCACCAAGATGTTGCTTCGATCCCCACTGCTGAAGTGATTTTCTCATTACTGATATTATTATTGTTATTGTTAATATTATTTGATGGTGCCTTAGAAATAAATATTCTGTAAAATTTTGGGCCTGATTTCCTGGTGTTGTTCAGTTGTGTTGGTTCGCCCTGACAGGTGCGGGTGTTGGCGCCTGCGCACAACGAGCTCAACGTGACGCTCACGTACGACACCATCCTCCACAACTTCCAGCTCCTGGAGGGAAAGACGGAGTTCCAGCGCATCAGTCCCCAGGAGTACAAGGTGATGGTGGAAGAGGTGGAAGTTGGAGAGGCTGCAGTGTACCAGGACGGTGTGTACGACATCGTCATCACCACCACCGACGTCTTCCTCTTCCCCATGACGGCCCCTGCAAACGTCCACATGTTGTGGCTCCTTCCCCAGTACGTCCTCATCACCATCGGCGAGGTCCTCTTCTCAGTCTCTGGCATGGACTTTGCTTACTCGCAGGCCCCGATGGCCATGAAGTCTTCACTGCAGGCAGCCAATCTCTTCACAATTACTGTCGGCTTGTGGCTCTTTGCAGGACTAACGAGCCTGAGCTCTGCCACGGGGGCCTTCAAGCACCGGGCCTCTCACGAAGCCTTCTTCTATGCTTGTCTCATGTCCGTCAACACAATAATCTTCATCGTGCTGATTAGGAGAAACAAGAAATCTCGCCTGAGGACCCCGGTATGGAGACATACACAAGTGAATCCTGTCAGTGAGCCCATCAACAATTAGCCTCTCACGACAATCTTGTTTTCATAGCCGTCTCCGTGGCGTAGTGGTAAAGCACTCGGCGGGCGCTTCGCGAACGCTTTGGCCTGTTTCGTATTCTGGCTGGGGAGGATTGACAGGGCGCCAATCCTTATCTGTAGCCTCTTTAACCAGCAGTGAATGGGTACCTGATTGTTAAAGGATTTGGCAGGTTGTATTCCGGGGAAAAAAATTAGGATTAAGGACTTGCCCGAAACGCTATGCGTGCTAGTGGCTTTACAAAAATGTAAAATATCTTGTATATAAAAAAAATGAACGGTCTGTGTAGTTGTATTTCCTGTGACGACGCTCGCAGGTATGGTGTCCCCGGCAGGATTGTCTAATTGTCACTTATGAACGTCGAATTCTCAGTTAATTTGCAAAATTCGTATTTATTGGGCAGGTAAGTAGCTGAATCTAAAACAGCAACAATAACACTTGTAACTTGGACGTCTCCTGTGCCAGATGAGTACAACGGGCTCACCATAACATGGCTGCTTGGAACTTTTTGTTGGGAGTAGCTGAATCTAAAACAATAACGTTTATAACTTACTCATGCCTGTTCCACCTCTTGGATGGCTTAATCTTCATCAATCAATCAATCACATGTAACTTGTAACCTGCTTTTGCTTTTGATAATGTTGACAAGCGTCAACGAAACTCATTTCTTAGCGCTTTAATTAAATTGTAAAATGAATTTCGGAGAGTTAATTCTTCAACTTTCTTCTTAAGTGAAAAAACATGAGACAAGTAGAGACGATTCGCGCTAGAATCGTGGCTCTCGTCCTTTCTGTCCATGTCCCTTTACAGCCCGTTGCCGTCGTGAGGGGGCCTTCGTGGGCGGCTGTTGGAGTGTGATGCTCCATGGGACAGTCCTCTGTCATGTGCCTTATGTCAAGCCTTATGCTCCTACTGCCGTCTTCACAAATTGTGCTAGATGCTTTTTCCTCTTCCTTATGTTTCATGAAACAGAACGTAAATGATTTTGGGTAGTAAAACCCCGAGCACAAATACCGTAGTTGAGATACGGATAGATGAGAGAGTAATAGAGTGTCACCAGGGCAGGGCGGGATACATAATATCTGATCTCAGAAAGAATGCCAACAATGTTTGAAACTTTTTTTGATATATTAAGAATGTGTCCCTGGAAATTCAGCTTGTTGTCAATGAGAACGCCAAGAAATTTGCCATCTACTTTGTTACAAATTTTGGTATTGTTTATCCTGAGATTTATTTGATTTGAGGATTTATTGCCAAACAAAATATAGAAAGTTTTGTCAATATTGAGGATGAGTTTGTTGGCAGATATCCAGAGATGGACTTTATTTAGCTCCGTATTCACTGTGACATTTAGAGCAAGGAGGTCTGGCCTGGAGTAAATGAAGGTTGTGTCATCAGCAAATAGAATTGGTTTGAGGTGTTGGGAGGCATTTGGAAGGTCATTAATGTAGATGAGAAAGAGGAGAGGGCCAAGTATGCTGCCCTGAGGAACACCAAATGGAACATCAAATGTCCATGTAGCACGGGCTATGGTGAGCCCATAAAGCTTACAAGAAGAAAGCTTGACATTTATAAGTGTGGGTACACCCCACTCTACAATTCACCTACTCACTTACCTAAATTAAGCCCCTTAATCGTAGGGAATGGCGAAGGGTAGGGTGAGATGATTGTTGCCTGACTGCGGCTTCTAGCTGTCCGCTAGGTCTCACATCTTCCCTCCGGATCAGTGAGGGACCATCGAACATTTGTATGCTCGAAGTCGAATTCATCTAAATGTTGATTACTGGTGTCAGCTACCGAATGAACACAGCCTCATATATACAAAGCCTCCTACGGTCGTCGGTGCGTGTGATTACTGTTGTATCTTTCGCTATGTTTTAGATATTGTGAAAGATTTGACAGTAATCTTTCACAGAATATACAGCCCCGCTCCTGTGCCAGGTAAGTCCACAACGGGCTCACCATAGCCCGTGGTACTTGGAGCTTTTTGTTTTGAGTAGCTGAATCAAAAACAACAATAATGACTAATCATCAGTCTAATTTCAAAAATAGTTAAGTAAATGTGGGAACCGACCTGTGAGATTTATATTTATTTAATTTATATGAATTTATATAGAATTTATATTAACGTTAATTTATATATTTCGATAGCAATTTGTATGATGATAAGTGGACTGTATTTCTTCAATAATCTCACAAATCGATCCTCTACACATTAGGGAGGGGGTTTATATTGAATTTATATATATGCAGCCAATCAAACTACAGTATTAAACTACATATATTAAACATTGAAGAGGTTCCTTATCTTATTGTACAGTAGGCCCTAGTTCACCAGATATAACTAGGATGTAGGCACCAAATTTCCTCGTGTGAGGTGGCTTCCATCACCCAGTAACTGATACACAAAGCATGCTCCTCGTCTTGACCTGTCAAAAGGACGCTAGCTGTAAAGCCAGAATCCTAATATATGACAGCTATATCAGAGAAAACACTGTACAAGGAACCATAAAGACCTAGGCTTAATTACCTTTTATTAAGAGGCAGTTCGTATTCTAACCGGATCGCCCCTATCTAATGACATTAATGGCCACAAATGATAGATAAATGGGTTTCGGCAGAACACTTAACTTGTATTTGTTGACAGCGTGTTGATGATGGTACATCTTTGGTTTCCATAACACTTCGTCCAAGTAAAATTAACAGGAGCCGAATTGCTCCCGTGCCTCTGGTCTAAGTACAATAACAACAATGGCTGACCACTTCCTCCTCACTGACGCTACTGGCCTACATTGTCCAGATGACAGTAAGTGATAGAAGGGTCACATTTACTCTATTTTAATATTGATAATTAAGTTAATTTATATAAGATGTTTTTAGGATGGTAAAGTCCAAAGACTAATGTATTTAAGAATAATTCCCAGCAGAATAGCTGGTGAATTTATAATAGTATGTGGTAATGATATCCCGTTTTCTATAGACGGAAAATTCCACTACAAGTTACATTTTCTATGGGTTAACTTGTTTATACAATGCAGCAATATTATCTGCCTGTATGATATTATTAAATGGTGTCGGATTTTCCGACAGTAAAGATGCTTGCGAGATACCGCACATCTTCAACATTCACCAACAAGAATGTAACACTCGATGTGTCCAGTTCCTACCCTCACAAGACGCTTCAGCTTCGACATAGACAGACAGACTCCGGCCGCATCGAGTTTCCATGCTCTCGTCCCGCATCGAGCTCTTCGACTCTGTCCGCATTCAGAGCGCCACGTTTTACGATTCTCACCCCTCATCCGAGCTCTCTACCCCAGGCCTCACTCAGCTCTGCTCTGCTCCAGGCTTCGTCTTAACGTCTACGGCACTGCCATCAAACGACTGCTGTAACCAAAAACTACAAAATAAATATGAAAAATCACTAAACTTAGTGTAGCTAACTAAGGAAACACGTACACGTATTCGGACGTTACAATAATAGTAAACTGTCCCTCTGGTGTGTTCATTCGTTCCTGCTTATTCATTCCATGCAGGCCCAAGTATCCTGTGGACATCTCCCTAAGTTGTGAATACGATTATCACATGTTACATCATCTTCCTCCCGCCCGTAACTATCAAAAGTGCTTTAGAATTACTTGGATGCCAGTGAATAGTGGGAGTCGACCGTATTCTCTCCAACCCCCCCCCCCCCTTGTGCCAGTGTAGATATTCCGGGATAGGTCACAACACGTGAGTGCATGTCCGGGTTCGGTGCCCATGCCACCCCCTAGAGTAATTAACAACTTTAACTCTTCCGTGAACAGTACTCTTCGCCGTCGGTGACCGTAAAGTAATCATTTTCAGCAAAGATGAAGGTGGTGGCAGCGTTAAGTAGGTTTAAGTTAACTTTAAGCTAGTCATAATTCGTTGCAACTCGCTTGGTGGCAGTATCAGTGATAACCAGAGATTGGTTATGTTATAAATGGTGAAATAACTAAAGTAAAGTATTATAAATAAACTAAAGAAAATTAAAGTGTTATGTGACCGACAGGAATGTCAGTTATGGAGCAATAGATAATGGGGCTCTCTGCTGGACGTCCAGCTGTGATAAGACTCATTTTAATGGTCATTAACTTCACTGTGCCTTGTCAGAACAGGTAATGCTGGCCGAATCTGTCAGCCACTGCCTCACTGGAAATTAATACACCCATATCCAGTGTGCCCGACTGGACCAGCAAGGCGGAGAGCCATTGCATTTCGGAGGGCCTCTGATGTGAGACGGATGCTGAGTTTACCTGAGAGCCACTATTGACCTTCTAGTGGCCTCGATGAGGACAAGAAGCCGGTGGCTTGTCAAAGATCCTCCCCCCCCCCTTCCCCGTTTGTCCTGATTTTTTCAAGCGGGATTTTATAGTTCCACGGAGTTTTGACATTTGTGGCTTCGGCGGGTAGGCGATTCCATGGGTTTTCACCTTGTAAGTGAAAAAGCATTTCCTGTTTTAAGTCTTAAATTGTGGCTTGTTGAGCTGGAAACCGTTGCTCCTTGTTTGTGTTACATTTGAGATTTTGAAATTATCCGATTCAGCAACCTCTAAATTAATTAGTATTTTGAAGTTTACGATGATGGCCCTATCATGTCTGGTTTGTAGTGTTGTTAGCCTTGTGACCCTCAACCTGTCTTGATGTGAGAGTTGACTTAGTTCTGGAATTATTTTTGCTGCCCGGTGTTGAACTTTCTCCGGAGATTGTAATATCTAGGTCTAGCTCAATTTCAGGCTTATCACATGCAGCTTTAGCCTCCGTGTCCTGTCTTCATGCCGGACAACGTCTATTTGAGATGATATCCATACAGATGAAACTGAAACTCTTGCTCTGTGTATGAATTATGCTGTTGATAATGGATGTTACAATTTTTTGTTCCATGTTCGACCTTCATGTGCTTGATCCATCGCAAGCAGTGACGCGTATATTTGTTTAGTTTAGTTCATTTATTATGCATCCCATACCCATCTTGTGGGTGGTAGTGGAAAGAGTTACAGAGACACATAATGGGCTCAGGGACTGAACCCCACAATTAATTTAGCTAAGCAAGTTACAGTCTTGATGAGCTAGTTACAAAATTAAATGCACATTGTCACATCATCAATGGGGTTGAGACCGACCACAAGTACAGTTTCTTATTCAAGTAACTGACATATGTGGCGAGCTGGTGTCACAGTTGACATGTTTATCCTTATCACCGTCCCTTACTCTCTCTCTCTCTCTCTCTCTCTCTCTCTCTCTCTCTCTCTCTCTCTCTCTCTCTCTCTCTCTCTCTCTCTCTCTGTCTCTGTCTCTGTCTCTCTCTCTCTCTCTCTCTCTCTCTCTCTCTCTCTCTCTCTCTCTCTCTCTCTCTCTCTCTCTCTCTCTCTCTCTCTCTCTCTCTCTCTCTCTCTCTCTCTCTCTCTTTCTCTCTCTCTCTCTCTCTCAAATACAAATTATATACACAAATTATTTAAAGGAGAAATTGAGTATAACCTTGGATTGTCAATGAGCAATCTGAGAGCAATAGAACTTCAACTGAGAACCATGAACTTCAAGGTTCAAGGAAACAAGAAGGTGGTTGTAGATCTGAGGCAAAGTGAAATTGACACCAGTAATTCCATCTATCATCATACTATCATGCAAGAGGAGCCACACATTTATGGATCATCCAATAAAATCAGCAGACTTCAAGATGTTACTACTGCTCGTCTTAGACTCGGTTACAAGTATCTTTGGGAATTCTCATTATCTGCCAATGTAGACCTGACCAAATATAAACTGTGTCAACAAAATTATTCGCACACCCTCCGTCACTATGTGATGAAGTGCGAAAAGATACGTGAATTTAGAGACAGTTCTAAAGAGACACCAATGTTCCAACGATGTGTAAATATTTCATTCATAATGATCTGCTACAAGAAATTTTAGCCAAATATCCTCAGTTTGCTAACTGTAGGTAGTAACTGAGTGACTGTAACCTATCCACCGCTGCCCACTGGATGGGGGGGCGGTGTGCAGGACAAACATATCAATTGTGACACTAGTTCTCCACATATGTCAGTTGCTTAATTTATAAACTGTACTTTTGGTCGATCTCAAACCCATTTATGATGTAACGACTTATACTGAAATTTTGTAACTAGCTCATCAAGATTGTAACTTGCTTAGCTAAATGAATTGTGGGGTTCAGTCCCTGAGTCCATTATGTACCTCTGTAACCCTTTCCACTACCGCCCACAAGATGGGTATGGGGTGCATAATAAATGAACTAAACTAAACTAAAACTTTTGTACATGTTATAATAAATACAAATTAACTTATACATTTATTTTCTCTTGCGGATTTATTTACAGAACTGTTTATGCACGTATATATTTTCCACGTGATATGGCAAATAAACTATCATTGAAATACATTTTCCTAGTCTGTGTCCGAAAATTTAAACAAAGCTAATGTAATTAGCCAAGAAAATTGTGTTATGTAACTTATTTCGAACATAAGGCCCACTAAAAAGTGCTGATCTTAATTATAATATAACTGCCTAATAATTGTGTACATTTATCAAAGAAAATAAGAGAGATAAGTTAGAGGAGCAATATTTCGTATCCTGGGCCAGGTGTCCGGACACCGCCGCCTCAATGTAAATACTAAGAGGTGTGGAAGATTGAGAGGTGGCTTGGCTTACCGTATTTTGACCCCCCACGTGCCTTCTCTCACCTGGGGACACGTTTCTTCATTACAGGTGTGTCCAGCAAACCCACATCTGTACTCCCTTTCATGCCCCTGCCCAATATTTGTGCCTAAATTGAAACGCAGTGCAGTATCCTATTCGTTGCAGAAATGGTTTTCCTAATTTCCCATAGTCGGGAACAGAACGCCTATTCGGCTTATTGAAGTCCCTCTAGGCCAATAATTTGCTCAGCTGGACGGTGTGGTGGTGGTGGTGTGGCCGGGGTGTGGTGATGTTGGTGTGGACTAGTTGTGGTGGTGGTGGTGGTGTGGCCGGGGTGTGGTGGTGGTGTGGCCAGGTTGTGGTGGTGATGGTGTGGCCGGGGTGTGGTGATGTTGGTGTGGCCTGGTTGTGGTGGTGGTGGTGTGGCCAGGTTGTGACCGGGGTGTGGTGTGGTTGGGGTGTGGTGGTGGTGGTGTGGTTGGGGTGTGGTGGTGGTTGTGTGGCCGGGGAGTGGTGGTGGTCGTGTGGCCGGGGTGTGGTCGTGGTCGTGTGGCCGGGGTGTGGTTGTGGCCGTGTGGCCGGGGTGTGGTCGTGGTTGTGTGGCCGGGGTGTGGTTGTGGTCGTGTGGCCGGGGTGTGGTCGTGGTTGTGTGGCTGGGGTGTGGTGGTGGTCGTGTGGCTGGGGTGTGGTCGTGGTCGTGTGGCTGGGGTGTGATGGTGGTTGTGTGGCCGGGTTGTGGTAGTAGTGGTGTGGCCAGGTTGTGGTGGTGGTCGTGTGGCGGTGGTCGTGTGGCCGGGGTGTGATGGTGGTCGTGTGGCCGGGGTGTGGTAATGGTGTGGCTGGGGTGTGGTGGTGGTGGTGGTCGTGTGGCCAGGATGTGGTCCAATCTTACACACATTTCCACACTGCTCATTTTCTGATTGTCAAAACTATATACGGTGTTTTGTTCGGTTATGATGTATTAACTTAGGATGTATTGGCTTAAGGTAGGATCTATTATGTTACTGTGCTAGGCTTAGTTGGGTTAATTTGGATTGGGTTGGGGTATTTTAGGCTAGGTTAGGTTGGGTTATGTTAGGCCAGCTTGGGTTATGCTAGGCTAGGTTGGGTTGGGTTATGTTAGGCTAAGTTGGTGTGAGATTATCCTTTTTAGAGGTGAATAGGTTACAAGAAACCTCAGTCAGGAAAGGACTGAACTAGCATCAAACATATGCTGAGGGATGATTATACTTTAATGACTGACTAGGGATGCATAGAGCAGCTGTAGGAGTCCAAATCCTTGGCACTCCTTATCCACTGGGTTGTGGAGCTTCTGGGACCTCAGAGGGAGGTCATCAGAGTAGCTCATAAGATCCTCACATCAAATAGAATTTATTTGGTGTGTACGGCCATGAATGCAGTTCAAATCCAAGTAATCCAGGCAACATGAAAGGGATCACATTTATAACAGTAATAATGGCAAAGTCGATACTGGGTACAAGGGTTTTGAAGGTGTGAACATAAAGGCGCTTGTAGTTCAACAATTAGTTTATTCATAAAACTTAATACTAACGATACGTGGCAGGAATCATCTGACGTTACGTTAATGTCTGTCGTGGTGCTTGACAAAGCTAGGCTAAACGGAATAACTGCTTCCAGTTCGGACCGCATGCAGTAATGCTGACCCTAACTACTCCTAACAATAGTGGGCAACCACTCCAGATGCAATGGCAGCTCGACAAGACTGCAGCAAGTAGCAGTAACGCACAGTGAAAAGACAACGGCCCCACGTTGGTGCCAGATGTGAGATCCGTGACCAGCGTGGAGTGATTGATGATTGAAACAACAACACCAGATAGACCTGTCACTGAGACGAGTCTTCGGTGCAACACTCAATTGTTTACGTTACAGTACTGAACTTTACTTAATATGTTAACCTTGTTTTGGTTGGGTTATGTTAGGCTAGGTTGGGTTGGGTTATGTTAGACTGGATTGGGTTATGTTAGGCTAGGTTGGTTTGAGTTATATTACCCTAGGTTGGGTGGTTGGGTTATGCTAGACTGGGTTGGGTTATGTTAGACTGGGTTGGGTTATGTTAGGCTGGGTTGGTTTGGGTTAGGTTGGGTTGGGTTATGTTAGGCTAGTTTGGGTTGGGTTATGTTAGGTGAGGTTAGGTTATATTAGGCTAGGTTGGATTATGTTAGGCTAGGTTGGGTTGGATTATGTTAGGCTAGATTGTGTTCGGTTATGTTAGGTTAGGTTGAGTTGGGTTATGTTAGGTTAGGTTGAGTTGGGTTATGTTATGTTAGGTTGGGTTGGGTTATGTTAGGCTAGGTTGGGTTGGGTTATGTTAGGTTAGGTTGGGTTATGTTATGTTAGGCTAGGTTGGGTTTGGTTATGTTAGGTTAGGTTATGTTAGGCTGGGTTGGGTTGTTAGGCTAGGTTGGGTTGGATTATGTTAGGCTAGGTTGAGTTGGGTTATGTTAGGTTTGGTTGAGTTGGGTTATGTTAGGCTAGGTTGGGTTGGGTTATGTTAGGCTAGGTTGGGTTGGGTTGAATTTAGTTAGATTGGGTAAAGTTATGCTAGTTCCTTTATCCACTCTTGCACTGTCTTGTGTATGATGTGACTTGCATCCCTAGAGGAGTGAGCAAGTGTGTTGGGTGGAGATGTGTGTAGGCTGGGCATGAGTTTGTGTATTTGGTGCTTACCTATTAGTGAATTTTGGGAAGTGAGGTCTAGCTCTTTATCCCCAACCTAATAGCCTGGTGGTTCCTGTTGTAGTATTATTTAACTCTTTTGATTTATGAATTCTTTGTTGAATCTGGCCTTAAATTTGTGGATGAAGGTGGTTTTCATAACTACTACTTTCAGTTCATTCCACTTGCTGGCCATCCATAAAGGGTATGAGTATTTTCCAAAATTTCTTCCACTCATTTTACATTTCCAACTAATACCTACATTCTCTAGTTTCTCTCAATTTAAAAAGGCTTTCCTTGTTCATCTCGTGTGCTCCCTTCAGCATCTTGTATGTTGTAGTCATATCCCCTCTTGTTTTTCTCTCCTCTCCAGGTTTGTAAGATTTAGTTCTCTTTACCTTTACTCATAACTTATTCCTCTTTGTTCTGCCACTAGTTCTTTTACCCCTTTTGTTTTTTGGAGCCGGTCGGCCGAGTGGACAGCACACTGGACTTGTGATCCTGTGGTCCTGGGTTCGATCCCAGGTGCCGGTGAGAAACAATGGGCAAAGTTTCTTTCACCCTATGCACCTGTTACCTAGCAGTAAATAGGTACCTGGGTGTTAGTCAGCTGTCACGGGCTGCTTCCTGGGGGTGGAGGCCTGGTCGAGGACCGGGCCGCGGGGACACTAAAAGCCCCGAAATCATCTCAAGATAACCCCTTCAGTCCGGCGTTGTTTCTTCAAGGCTTTGTTTTTGTTGGCCCTCATTTCCGGTTGTTGGGTTGGAGAGCTTCATACTCTCCTCTGGAAGCTGGAGTTTTGCTCTTTGCTTACAGCCTTCTCTTTCCTTTATTGCTAAATGAAAATGAAATAAGCATTTTAATCCATCATATAGAATAGGGTAACAGCACATTGCTGTGTATACCTAGGCCTGTAACAAAAAATACACTGAACCCTCCCAATTTTCTAAAATTTAAAGGCCGAGTAATTAACTTATGTAGTATTCTGTAGTTGTAGGTTTATTGCCTCAAATTTGTGATAAGGTGACAAGGGCAGCGATCTAATTATACCGTATCTAACATACAGTATCTAACATCAGGTTCATGGAAGATGGTATCCTAATTGGTTCCCAAGACTCCCTCCTGTAGGATATCAGAATAATTCAGGAGCATGGAGTGAATCTAGGCTTCACCCTGACCCTTCTAAGAGTGATATACAGTAACATCAAATAAAGAATATCCATGTAACCAAACCTGGTGACAGTCCACTCCTATAAGAGCTCGTCTTGGGTCCAAGGCCATTGACAAGGTCCATATTAAAAAGATTGCTGGCCGGCAAAGGACAGATGAAAGGACTGAAGATATTGATGGTCAGGAAGCTCTTTACCTGATTACCAGATGCCTGACTGCTTGCTGAAATCACTGTTAAAAGAAACCCTAACCTCTCTTGCAATGAACTACTGTACATTGGAAACCAAGCCTACCTTCTCATCGGACTTGGGGGGGGGGGGAGGGTCTCGGCATTCACACCCTTAATACAAATCACCATACCAGTCTTCTTGTGGAAGTTCTGTTCACCCCTCACAGAGATGCAGGGAATGGGTGATAATCCGCAACTGATGTGACCCTTTAGTACTGTACTGTATGTGACAATTCAGCAAGATAGGTTCAGGGAGCCACTGGGGCTCCTCCAGAACGAAGAGTTTCATTACAATTAATGCTATTTTTTTTTTCTGAAACTTATCCCTATTTTTCTTATTAGGTTTACCCTGAGCAAATTTGTTACAAATATATTCATCATGTAGGTCAATAATTTGTGATATACATACTATCTGTTGGACATTTGCTGGTACTCTGCTCGAACCCCAGACTTTGGCAGCTTGAGTATGAGGCTGTGGCTAAACTGAGGACTTGTATACTGAAATATCAGCACTGGAGTTTCCAGTTCTCAGCTGATAGGGTTTCATTGTTGGCTTCCTTGTCTTTTTTGGAGAATGGTGTGGCCAGATTGAGTCAGAAGGATTCTGACCAAGTCAACTTTCAAGTTTAGGTTCGAGGGTGGAAAGGGTGTTGCCTCTTTCCTATATCTGGGCTCTTGTGGAGGCTTATTACAGGTATGGTATTGGGGCAAAACAACTTTAGTGTGCTCACACAGGTGCTTGATGGAGTTTGGAATCAAAGTTATCTGTTCTTAAACCCAGGAGAATTTGTTCGAGAGCCCCAGCCAGAATCATCCACTTATAGATAACCAAGATAACCTCCCCTGAATTTAAGTGTGGGGAGGGGAATAGTTTTTTTTTTCCACCCCATTCAGAGTCGGGGTCCTTTTGAGCAGCTTCCTTCTTTTGCCACTGTCCTGGGTTGGGATTTTGCTTCTAGGTAGGAGTCAGCAATTGGCCCCTTTTCTTCTCTGGTATAGAAGGATGAGGTTCAGCTAGAGGTGTTGAGTGATGAGACAGCATGGTTTCTGTTTGACCCATCTTTGATTTGGTTCCCAGTTCAGATGGCTTAACAACTTGTGACAGATGTTAAGTTCCTTGCTTGCCAGGAGCTCTTCTCCCACCTCCTAGCTGAATGGGCTAGAGTGCAGGGGGTTGAGTATTTTACTTTATATCAACTTCTGCTGCTGACATCTTTACCTACTGGTATACAATGTCTGGTTAGTTCCATGACTCATTAGTCACGGAACTAACCAAAATCACACAAATAAAAACAAATAAAAATTATTTGTTTTAACCATGTGATTTTAATATAAAAATCTGCATTAAGCTTTAATATATATATTTTATCATTTGTGCTAATGACATCAGTTGTGGCACAAAAATAATTAAACTATTTGTCTTGTTACAATGGAAGGCACTGAGACCAATTAACTCATTGAGTAATTCATAACTATCTGTACTGTATTTAAAAATCATTCCTGTTTTCAGATGGCTCCAAGGAAGAGACACCACATTGAATCTCTGGAGGAGCTGAGTCTTCGAGTTGTTCTTGCATCAGTGGTTGCAGACCTTCACTTGGCACACCTTCTCAGCACAGATCTCCGCCATTCCATTGTTTTATCTTCTCTTCCAGTCACGTCTCCCGACCAGCTGAAAAAATTGGTATCATCCAGACTGGCGATTCTTCCAGGCATTCTCAATGATCAGGTAGAAGATTTAACAGTTATATTTATGTCATAGCGTCATTTGTGGTAAAACGGGCAAAAATACAGGGAACATTTAGGGTATCATGACAAAATGTAATGATCATTGTATGAAGAGTTGTGGGGGATAACAAGTACATTACAAAACCAACAAAAGCAGCTGTGCCAATGCCAAATGATAAGGAGTGACAGTATTTGGCATAAGATGATGATTAACAAGCAAACAAGACAATGAAGAGAGATGAAAAGGCAAAAGAGCATCAGAAACCTTATCTCATAGTGCCTCTATAACAAAAGAAAAGACAACAAAGCAAGAGGTCAGCCACCTGTGTACCAATTAGATAGTTATAGACCAGAGTCAGAGACTCCACACACCAAGAGCAGAGGAGAACCTCCAACTAGTTAGGAAGATCTCTGGACTGATCTGCTGAACGAGGCAGAGCCAGGGAAAGTTACCCAGATTCAGACACTGAGCCAAAACAGCTGGAAACGATGGTTGAGCAAGCCATGCCACCAAGAAGCCAGAAGCTTCACCCCACCAGTGAAAGTCTCCAGTCTGGACAAAATCCAGAGCAACAGCCTAACTGGAGGGAAGAAATGAACCCCCACCTTGACTGTAACAAATGAAAGGTATTCACCACAAGAGTCTCGCAATTGGGTAATGGAGCCACATTGGAGGGAAACTGCTAGTTCCATGCTAACACGAAGAGATCCAGTTTGGGGGAGCTCGAACGTCTCAGAGCCAATGGAACTGCCAACACATTGTTGGCAATTCAATCCATGGTAATGGGCCAAATAAGCAAGACCATCCACAGGAATAGGAGACACACCTCACACAAGAGAACTACACAACTCCACACAGAACCAAACCTCGAAAAGTGAGATGATGAGCTCCTGGCAAGAGTTCAGCCCCAAAGAGGAAAGGACCAAAATGACTCCCACAATTCAAATAATGGGGACAGTTGAAATGGAGCAGGAGGACGGAGATTGGAGAGGGACAGAGCCTGGAGGGGGGACGATCCGCAATGAACTCATGGACTATACTGTGCGCTCAAAGTAGGAAACCTGCTCAACATCCTGGGAAGTCATGACTGCTAGTCACAAAGCTCCAACTCAGGGTCAAGGTATCAGTAAACACAATGAGCAATGGAGAAGTAAGTTGTAACAGAACCAAACCCAGAAAGTCCAATAAGAAACAGGTAAGGCAGACTTAGGTCACATCTGACGATCCCAATAGTAGCGAATAGGATGGAACTGAAGGAACCAGAACAATGCCTGAACCACACCCTGCCCTTGGAGAACACCACACAGACAAAGTTCAGGTTCCTTCACAACTGCTCGACTAACTGCTGAGTAATCCATGGCCTCTCCACTACCAGATGAAATTGAACCGCAGGTTTAGCAAGAGTCACTGCTAGCTAGGAAAGGGAAATCGACCAAACAAGATTCCCAGACCAACCACGTCTGAACTAGGATGGAGCCAACTAGGACTTCCTCCACATCACTAGAAACAAAAATGCCACGAGCTGGAAAATGAACATACCCGGCTTGTATTCACGTAGACTGGTTGGGAGCCCAAACCAGCCAGTCATCGAGATAAGCTAAAACATGGACATCTACAAGATGCTACCGAGTAAATAACCACCTGGGAAGCTACTAACCTGGGCAGAACCGAGGAGCCAGAATTGTGCTAAAAAGGAGAACTTGAAAGGTGGAAGCCAGAAGTTCCACAACAAGCCCTGATCAGTCCTTGTACCTCAGAAGAAATAGGATGTGTCAGAATGTGTTGTAGCGAGTACAAACAATATACTCCAACTTCTCATTAGCTTAATGGTGTAACTAATTAGCACTAATTGCAGAAGCTATAATCTCTTCCCTAATTACAGGAAACAGTTCTTCCATCCTCCTATCCTAGTGGAGGAAGCTGAGGTGTAGTCATCAAATATAAGCCAGCGATATGAGAATAGCCAACAGTACAATTTCTACCGTCAAGAATGTAGCACTCAGCGCATGCAGTTCTAATCGACCCCAAGATGCTACAGCTTAGACACAGAGTAGACAGCAGACTAGGACTGCATCAAACTACAACGCTTTCGCTCCCTATCAAGTTTAGACACTTACGATTCCTCATCGAGCCGCCACGCTCTCCCACATATAGCTCCGCGATTCCGTCCTCACTCAGCTCTCTGCTCTACTCCAGATCTGTCTCAACGTCTCTGACACTGCTGTATCCTAGACTACTAAATAAATATGAAAACCCACTAACCACTGTGTATCTAATCTACTCAACAACATAACATAATCGTACGTTACAGTGTCATATAGGGCCAGGGACACTAACCAGGAAAAGCTTCCTGCTATACCAGGCGGACCTGAGCTACAGCAGTCACGGAAAAGGTTGGAACCAGAAGAAAAAAATCAAACCTAAGACAGAACATACCGTAGAGCTAAAGAGTCTTACCAAAGGGATGGCAAATAATGAGGACATCCAGCAAAGAAAAGGGTGAAACCTACCAACCAGAGTCCACCCAAGGTGTAATGACTGAAAAAGAGTTACAGAGAAGAAATAGACCCAAGAGCCCCAAAACTGGAGGAGGGACCGAGAACCAACATCACCACAGGTCTAGGAAGACTACCCAGAAAAAACCTGCAATGTGGGAGCAGAAGCTGGCTCCAAGAAACTGGCCCGAAGGGAAGTCTACCTTGACCAACAAGAAGTGAGGTTCCAACCTGCCCAAAACACTTTGCATAATAGTGGCTTTAGGCCTTGTATGTACTAGCTCTATCTATAAATCTATCAATGTTTTGTATCTCACCTAGTATATATGTACTTTACCTGAATAAATATTTGATTTGATTTGATTTGAACCTGAGAAAAGAAAGCCTGGGCAAGCACAGCACATCAGCATGATAGATGATTCAAAGAAAAGTCTTTAACTACCGCCAGAAAGAAGGGGTTGCCCCTTGGGCAAAGACTCCAAAAGTTGCACCACAGGCAACATAGCCAACATCTGGCACTGAAATTAAACATCCAGGCACACTAAAAGGATCCTAGCCAAATACTCTCCCAAGAGAAACAGAAAGTTATGGATCTCAGGTGTGAAGCAATGGCTGAACTGTCTTTGCCAACATGGAAGGGGCAATCCCCTGAGAAGGCCAAGCTACACCTGTAGCTAATTGCAGCCTGTGCTATGAAACTGAGATGCCCTGAAGCAATGGGTGGGGGTACAAGAGGTCTGTGCACTGTATGTTTGCTGCCTGAGGACATAGTGTAGAAGGACTGTTTTTGGCAGGCACTGGCATGCCTTGTCAAAGCTTCATGTTACCATCAATCCAGACAATTTATTTCTTCACGGGAAGGGTCCTACTCCCATTGGCTCCTTCAAGAGATATCATTAGGAAGGAGAGTTAATCCCACTGATACTTCTTATCTCCTAATACACATAAAACTGACTACTCAAACAACTGATATCCCTGTTCAGAAGCAAGTATTGCTTGCATGATCAAGCATTGCTCTAGTGGCAAAAGAGTGGCCTTTTCTTGTCTTATCAGTCATGCTCCAAAGCTCAGAAAATTTTTTATGGTTTTAGTGCTTAAGAACAGGAGGAGAATACATTTGCACGTTTTATTTGATACTGTATTATTACTACAAATGTTACATAGCACATTTCAACGATTAACAGGTGCGGGATCGTTTAGTACGTCGTCTCTTTGCCAGTTCGGAGCCTGACCGGTGGGTAAATGCCAAGCTTGACATTCTCAAGGTGAGTTATGCATGTCATCTCATTCATTTTGTATGTAGATCAAATTACATTTCCATTCCCTAGACGGTACATCATTTTACCGTAAAAAGTATTCCAGGGGGGCATACTTTGCTAAAAATATTTCTGATGGCCATGCTGTATTAGGTATATTCCAAGTGGCCATATTCAGATAAGAATTTTCTAGGTGGTCATGCTCTGATAAGAATATTCCAGTTGGCCGTTTTCTGTCAGATACAATGGGGCCTCGATTTACGATGGTAATCTGTTCCCAGAGACGTATAGTAAGTCGAAATATCGTAAGTCAAAACGATTTTTCCTATAAGAAATAAAGGGAAATGAATTAATCCGTTCCTGACTCCCAAAAAAATTAACTTTTAAGTAAATTTTATATCTAATTCACCCAAATCTTCACTACAAAAGTATGTACAAGTTATTACTTACCTTTACTAATGACTCCTGTTGGCGTATGGAAGATGGTGAGGAAGGGCAGGAGGAGAGGTGCTACTGTTTGGAAGGGGAGTTCCCCTTCCATTATAACATCAGGCAGTGATGATTTCTCTGGGGTGCTCTCTCTCCTACGTTTTGTCTGCATACCACTAGGACCTGGTTGTGGTTCACTGCTAGTTTGTCTAGCAACACTTGTTTCTGGGGGTAGCCCCGTCGGCTCCCCAGAGCTATCCAAGCTGGATGGATATGTATATCTGTCTGACATCAGTCAATGCATGGAGTTCTTGCCTACTAGAGACCACGAGCCAGAACCTGGCCCCCTCTAGAGAGGCACGAGGAGCAATGGCCTACAGAGACCCCTCCCTGTGGTTGGGAGCATTCTATGTCTGCCATCGATCGGGACAGGCACCCAGAAAGGTAGGTGCCCCAAAACAACCCCTATTCTGGTAAAATTATTGCGACCGGAAGCCGAACAGGTGAACAGAACTCCTCAAACAAAAATTAGCAAACTAGCATGACATCATCATGTTGTCGTGCCGCTGTCTGCACAATCCCCCTCCCCAGAAGGGTGGAAGGGGGAGCCCCAGACCCATCCGCCAGCGACCCAATCTATAGTTCTTGGCTGATAGAAGTCTGGTGCCGTCGTGTCTCTGGCTCCAGTTTTTCGTTGCATTTCTGTAGCTTGTGGTGTAGGCTGTCCCTTCAGATGGTGCGTGAGCTGGGAGTGATATTCCATGGTACTCGGGCTGCATGCACCTAGGGTCTCCTTCCCTAGGTGCCCCGTAAGTACTGCCCTTGGGGCCACCTTCCACAAGTCACCTCGGGATCTACCTCTGCTGTGCCGTTTACTGCTCGGTATTTGGCTGCCCTTGGGGTCAGCTGGGGTTTTGTTGCCCTTGTTTGTCTCTGGGTAGGGGTAGTTTTCGTCACTGGCAGGGACGCAGGGTACTGCACAACTAGTTTTCACCATAAACAGCAGCCGGCTCTGTTCCGCCTGGGTACACTATCCTCTTGCAGGGTTTTTCTTTTGTTTTTATTTTCTGCCTGGTGGGGGGGGGGTCTGCCGTTGTCATCCCCCATTGCTGTTCTTGGGGTGTATATATCTCTCTCCTTTTGTGTTGGGTGGTCCTCCCCGCTTGGCCCCCCTGTGAGTGGACACGTCCCGGGGGTTCAGCTTCATTAGTTTGTTGGTAGATTTGGGCGCCAGTTCGCAGTACCCTGCCTGGGCTTCCCTTAGCATGTTACCGAGGCTAAGGGCCCTGGGAAACCTCACGGGGGCTACGTGGTCCGATGGATGTGACCCCTGAGTCCCCTCTCGCTTCTTGCAAGATTGAAGGTTGCTCTGTCCCCTTGTCTCAGGGTGACACTCACCGGTTTTGCCTCTGCCATGCTGCTTATTGGGTCGGTGATTGTTTTGACTCGGAGTTGTGCGAAGTATGTTGTCTGTTCGTATTCTAGTTCACCCAAGCCACTGATGATGATATGCGGGTGCAGGCAGCTAAGGTGTTGCATGCTAGATTTAGGTTGCTGCAACGCACTCGGTTGCGACCCCGAATGCTCCTTGACTGCCCCGTTTTAGTTATAGAGACCCGGACTTGGGGGTGGGAGTCGCTTCGGCTCTGGTTCCGTCTGCCCCTCCTAGTCCTTCCCCGTTGGTAGTTCATTCGATCCCCTCCCTTTGTTTCTGGCTCCGAAGCGTCTGAGGGTTTCGGAGTCGGGGCAGAGTCTAGTTGGTGTTGAGATTTGGGCGGTCTCGGGGGTGTCCCCTTCTGGGATTGCGGCAGAGGCATTCGAGCCTGATTCTTCTGCAGAAGCTTCTGGGTCTGGCCAGTGGGCGGCATTCGTTCCTGCTTTTTCGGCGGCTCTCGCCTTTTCTTTGGAGGTGGGGAGTTTGGAGGCCGACTCGGCCCCGGGTCCTCAGGGTGAGGTTCCCGGGGTTGGGGAGGGGTTGGCTTGGGGGCCTTGGGCCCCGTTGGACCCTGCCAACGGGGGCCTGCTCTGGGACTCACCCAGAAAATGGCATTTCATTACATTCAACGCTGGTTTTTTCCTTTCATTTTAACATTTGTCTGTAGTGATGCATCACAGTGTCATTGAAGAGGTTACAGCAACGGCCTATTGCAGCTTGATTTGGGCGAGTCGTTTCAGCTAAAGTTTACAGTTCTTCTCATGCTACACACATTTTCTTAATTTTTGAGGAAGGGATATTCTGTACTGCCTCTATGGTCACCCTTGCATGTGTTTTCATATGTTGAACCTTACCACTGACTTTCTCGGAACCCATGGGGTGATAAATAATCAGTTTTATGTTCAAAAAGCAAAAAATCACCAAACAAATAGAATTTCTTATAAGTGTGATTGTCACTAAGGAGGCGGCTTTAGTAAACTGAGGCAGGTTGGCCCCGCGTAACCGGGAACCATGCGCTCGGTCGACCCGAACGTGTATCAACAAATATCGTTAGTCGACGACACTATCGTAAGTCAGGGCAATCGTAAGTCGAGGTGCCACTGTATATTGAATGAAGCCTCTTGTGCTTATGCAAATTTCTACTTGACTGAGTTACACGAGTCATGTTTATATCACCTAGAATATTAATACAATAAAAGGTCATGTCAGGTTAGTTTTAGGATGTTTTAGAACACTTATGTAATGTATTCATACATCTATTGTGTAACATAATAGTGGTTCAGGGGAGTTCAGTAGAGGCTTTGATGGTGGTGTTTTCTTACTATCTTAGCTAGTTAGGGTAAAGGTAGGGACACATAGTGAAGAGAAGATTCCACCACCAAGACAGTCAGGGTTGTGAAACTTTGTTAAGAACGTACTTAAATAATCTGGAGGTGTTTATGCTGATTGATAACAAGGGAGAGAGTTAGTGTTATGTGAAAGGAAGTACCCTTCATAGTGTTAAAAAGATATTAGAGAATAATAATCATTTCTAGATGTAATAACCTTTAAGAACTCATGTGTGAATTACTTCTATTAGACTCAAATAACATATTGTCATTATTGTCTCTTTCATACTAGACAAACAGATTAAAGTTTTACCATAGCTAATCTTGCTACCACTTCATTATCAGCTATGAGAGAAGCTGGGGATGAGTTAATGTGTACATGTACTCACCTAATTGTGCTTGCGGGGGTTGAGCTTTGGCTCTTTGGTCCCGCCTCTCAACCGTCAATCAACTGGTGTACAGATTCCTGAGCCTACTGGGCTCTATCATATCTACACTTGAAACTGTGAATGGAGTCAGCCTCCACCACATCACTTCCTGTGCATGTTAATGTGTACATGTGTGCATGTTTGAGAGCAAGTGATCAACAGAGTGCTGCAACTGATTTGTTTTTGTTCCCTACTTTTGCACTCTAGTTCCCATTAAATGGTACAGCTGTCGTTAATGTGTGGATTTAGTATTCAGTTGCAATGTTTCTAACTGAAGTCTTAATGAGAGGAAAAATTTAGCTACAAGTGGTGAAGAAATTATTTATTTGGTTGTTAAGAATTGGTTTGTATTCATACATCCTAAAATTTATTATTCACTTTTCACAGAAAGTGCACTCGAGTACACTGTATGGTGCTGCTAAACCTTAAGCTTCTTGCACTGGGCTTTGAGCCTGAGTCTGGTAATCACTTTATTAATGGAGTAATATGTTATTAAAATTACATTGAAACTATTAATGTGTGAATAGAAGAGTTGCGTGTGTGGTTTAATGGTTTCATTTTTCAGGCGGTGCTTGACATTAGCGTAACAACGATAGACTGTGGGGAACAGGTGTTGCCCAGACAGTTGTTGACTGTGGTTGGCGATTGTTGTCCTAACCTGACATCACTGAAAGTCATACTAAATCAGGTGAGGCTTATCACCAAACATTCTTCCCTTACTAAATCAGGTGAGGCTTATCACCGAACATTCTTCCCTTACTAAATCAGGTGAGGCTTATCACCAAACATTCTTCCCTTACTAAATCAGGTGAGGCTTATCACCAAACATTCTTCCCTTACTAAATCAGGTGAGGCTTATCACCCAACATTCTTCCCTTACTAAATCAGGTGAGGCTTATCACCCAACATTCTTCCCTTACTGCTCCCCTCTCGATACCTTCAACATCACTTGTCACATCACAAAATAGAATTTATGACAGAGAAGTAACATAGGGTAGGGGCAGGAAAGGCAAATTATGTTTAACAAATGAACAAATCTGTTCAAATTGATTTGTTCATTTGATGCATCACGTTAGTGTGATCTCTGTGTGTGATGTTTAACAAAGCTAATTGAAAATCAGATAGGAAGGGGAGGGATGAGTTGACTGCATCTTCGACTTTCATAAGGATAAAGACTGATGTAAAAGAAGGAAAAAACATGCTGAAATAATGTGTTTAATTAGATACAAACTTTCTGATGGTAAACAAATTCTAGAGTAACCATGAGAGAGAGGTACAGGGAGGATGGAAGGCAGTGTCAGGCAGGTTCCCACAAAGATCACCACTTGGCCCTCTCTTGTTTATATTTTGAGACATGCCTGGTATAAAGGACCGAGGATTTACCTTAGATTGGCTACTATCGAAAAATATAGGAATGACAATCGGCCTCCTAAATCATGTATCGAAAAATATATAGAAATGACAGCCGGCCTCGTAAATAATGTATTACCTTGGTTTCAGATGGAACCATATGGAGATGGTCTGGCAGCAGAGGACAAGGATAACCCAACAGCTGCCTCCGTCACTCTTTTACCCAGAAGACATCAGTTACTCAGGGAAACCAGTTTTCCTTTCTCAAAGCTTTTCCAAGAAGAAACAATAAAAATGGCAACAGCAACTGCTGCAAAGGTTTGTTTGTTTTTGTTTTGTTTTCACATCAGTTTCAAATTTTCTAATACAGAAGGACAAAACATACTGTATCCTCTGTTTTCAAGTTCCCATACAGGTGATATTTTAAGGACATACTTGATGAAGTCCACTTTATTCTAGCAATATTTTTTACGCTTGCTGAGAGATTATTGTGCCTATGTCACCTCTACCCTTTACTGGCTCTATTCTGTATTTCCCACCATATCGTTTACTCCAGTATTGTATGTTGTTATTTTACTGTAGAGATTTAGGACCCAGCCTTCCAGTATTTCCCACATATATATTGTGTGGTATCTCTCTCGTCTGATCCTGTTTCTACTGCAATTATCACACTGAATTATGTTTAGGAAGTCCCCTCTAATGTCATGTAACTCTACTTTCCTTATCAGTGCTTAGGTATATAATATACTAATCTTTACTACTATCTACTTAAAGTGTGTTTGCAAAGTATGAGATTATGCTTGTCAGACTTGATCAGTGTTTTGTAAAGTCTATGTTGTAAGCCACAAAAAAATATGTTTTCTGTGGGGAGCCCCTTCGGCTCCCTGGAGCTATTGGGCTAATGTGTGATATATTAGACCGGGGCATTAGTCTATGGAGTTCGACCTATCGGGGACCAGGAGCCAGAACCTGGCCCTCTCAAAGAGGCTGCAGGGAGCAATGGCCCTGGTAACCCCCTCCTCCCCATGGTTGAGGGTTTCCCTTATTTGCCATCGACCGGGGTTAGGCACCCAGAAAGGTTGGCATCACAAAACAAACCCCCACATGGTAAGAAAATTACAAAGAAAAACCGAACAGAGAGACAGAACTCCCTCCAGTTCCAAGGAAACAAGCAAACAAACAAACGTCACACTCCATTACCATGCCGCTCATCCTAGCAGCCCTCCCTCCCCACGCTGGCTACCCAGTACTTCTGTTCATTAGCTAATGTGGTCCGGAGCGGACGTCTTCTCTGGCCTCAAATCCCAAAGGCGGTGTTATACCTTCGTGGCGACCCCTGCAGTGTTGTGTGTTGTAGCCAGGTGTCCTCATCAGTACCAGGGCTGCATGCATTTAGGGATTTAGGGGCATCCTTCCCTAGACGCCCTGTGAGTACTGCCCTTGCGTGTTAGGGTTCCCTTTCCTGGTTCTTCGGCCGGCTTCTCGTAAAGGGCGTCGGCCCTTTCGCAGTTCGCCCTGTTGACGTGGTGATGGGGAGGAGGCTCACTCTGTTTGCTCGTGCCTAGTCCCACAGTTTGTGGGCATTTTTGGTCGTCATTTTTAGTCAGGTTTTCATCCGGCCTCTGGTGGCATTGGGTGGCTCCTCCTCCGTCGGGGAGTTCGGGGCTGACAGGGCAGGCTTCTTTCCCTGGGCTTCGTCAGGTCATCTCGGAGTGGGTGCACTTGGGCAATGACCCCATCCCTTAGGTGGTTTTCATGCCTGTTTCCAGCGCAGAAACGGGACTGCGCGGATTTGCGGTTCATTCTGGACTTGTCCCATCTGATCCCCTGGATTCCTTGCTCCACCTTTCGGATGACCACTCTGTCTCAGGTCCGGCTTCTGTTTGAACTGGGTACTTAGATGGTGTCCCCTGGACTTCAAAGACTTGTACAGTGTATTGGCACGTCCCTATTCATCTAGGGTTCGGAAACTGGCTAGGTTTCGCGGTGGGGTGTCCAGCATACAGCTTTCGTTGCCTTCCTCTTGGCTTGAATCTGGCACCTGGGTGTTCCTGTGTTGCTTTGGGTCGCAGGTTGCAGCCAATTGTCTTACTTCACATTGAGGAGTGTGTGGCAGCCGCCTCCTGGGTAAGTCCCTCTTTTCCTTCCCTTTGGTTAGCTCCAGGGAGCTGAAGGGACTCCCCACAGAAAACCAGCGTTGAATGTAATGAAATGCCATTTTCTGGAACTGGAGTGCTGGATAGCCAGCACAGGGAAGGGAGGGGGTCTGCGGACGAGCGGCCTGGCAGTAGAGTGTGATGTTTGCTTGTTTACTTGTTTCCTTGGGACTGGAGGGAGTTCTGCCACTCTGTTCGGTTTTTCTTTGTAATTTTCTTGCCATGTTGGGGTTTGTTTTGTGATACCTTCCTTCCTGGGGTGCCTAACCCCAGTCAATGTCAAATAAGGAAGAACCCAACCACAGTGGGGTTTTCCAAGGCCATTGCTCCCTACAACCTCTCTGAGGGGGGCCAGGTTCTGGGTCGTGGTCCCAGTAGGTTAAACTCCATAGACTAATGCCCCGGTATAGTATACTGTATCACACATTAGCCAATAGCTCCTGGGAGCCTCTGGGTCTCACCCAGAAAATGGCGTTTCATTACTTTCAACTCTGTTTTTTTAAGACGAGTATTAATGACATTTGTAGTTATCACTTCAAGTAATTTTTGCAGAGTTAATGTTACACTTAGTTGAATAATGGTTACAAGCCAGTGATCTATCTTTATTTCAAATTGGTTCTACATTTGTAACCTTCCACATTTCTGAAACAGTGCTCAAGTCTATGATTTATTGCATGTGCTTGAAAAATGTTGAATCAGTTATTTTTTACATTCTTGTAATACCCTAAAAATTTCTTTTTCAGGGTCTTAGTGCTTTGCATGACTTCACCTTTTCTCTTTATTTTCAAGTTTCTCTGCTAGTAATTAATGGTTTACCTGTTTTTAGTTGCTCTATATTGTGTTTACCTTTGAGCAAATGAACAAGTTTTTCTCTAGTAAACACTTGACTAAAATGTCGGTTTATAATCCTATTTATTTCTTCATTATCTGTAAGATAATGTGACACTAGTCAGTGATTCATTCCTCTCTCTAACCAAGGTTGGATACATCTTAAAAAACTTTCAAGATTTGTCTTGGATTTCCTTGCCTTCCATACTTAAAAAAAAAATTTGCTTTCTTTACTTCATCTTTAGCATTTTATGCTAGTGTGATAAGTGTCTTTAGCATACAAAAAGTTTAGTTTAAAGGAATATGTTGGTTGCTGTTTCGTCTCAATCTAATTATAACTTAAATATACCTGTAGCTAAGAAAGATAAAAGGTGCCACATTTACATTATAAATTCAGTATATTATCTTCCTACTCTAGGCAGCAGTGCCATGTCCCTTGGTGTCTGGACTGTCATCTTTAACACAGCTGTCAACTCTACATGTGATGCATGGTGCCAATAATGATATTCTGGCAGCACTGGGCCAGTACGCACCAAAGCTGAAGGAACTGAGGATATGCTACAGGTACTGTATCTGCAATACGTTTGTGGCTATAAATTTTTGTGATTAGAAAATCCATTAGGAATTGTGGATTTTAACAAATAGGGGTCTCGGCAGTGCAGTTTGGTTCATTCTCAACTCACAATCGGGAATCCCAGGCAGGACAAAAATGGTTGGGCATATTTTCTATCACCTAATGATAAAAAGACAGTCCAGGTGAATGAGAACGTACATACTCCTAGTAGTCTCAGTTTGAAGTTTTATTCCAGAAAGTTGTGCGCTCAAAACATTTTAACTTTGTTTTGAACTATGATCATATGTCCAGGATTATCAACAGTTAAACAGGATGACATTCTGGTATGAGTACCACACAAAAACTTTGTCATCCCGGCTTGATCATGAGACGGTATTACACAGTCACTGGAGATCACCCAAGTATGACCGATTGAGTGGCATTTCATAAATTTCGAAGCCTTTCCAAGCCCTCTCTTGGCGTTACAAGTGACCACCAGTAGAGGGCTGTTGCTAACTTCTCATTTGCCTGCCTGGTTACTGACACCACCCACCACCAGGTGGCAGCCCCATGTATACTTCAGGGTTATAAGAACCAAACAACTGTACTATCTTCCTGACTGTATGACAATCTGTTATGCAAGTGGTGATTAATTCACAATTAATTTAACTTGTTTTCATCTTTAAATGTTGTTATTTGGAGCTCAATGGCATATGCATATATGCAGCCCCCTTTCTGGGCAGCAGTTCAATAGCTCCCTTTTCCCTTCCTTCAACCATTGTCCTGCCAGGAGTACTAGGGTAGGTAGAAGGTGCTTTGTTAATATATGTTATTTGTCAACTCAGTGTTGCCAAACATCACTCAGAGAGAGCTTTAAGTGTTTTGGAGTGAATGAATGATTTCTGATCATTCATAGTTAAATTGGAACTGCAGTGTGTAATTTTTTTATGTGGGTAGAAAGGTCATCAAATACCTAACAATACACAGTATTGTATTTTATTAATTACTATTCATGTATAGACAAATCTCTCTTCCTTTCTTTTCCCTATAAGCCATAAGGTAACACAGCAGTCTTACCATTTGAGGTCGTCTTACAAATGTATCACCCATGAATATCAATTCTCTTGTGTATATATATATATATATATATATTACTTCCGTGACAGCTATGGTGTGACAGATGCAGGACTGAAGGCATTGTGTCTGCGTTCTCCAGACAACCATGTGCTCAGAAGAGGCCGTCACCTGCATGAACTGAGGGTGCGATCATTTCACCTAAACCCCTGCTGCTCCACACTAGAAGAGGTTAACTCCATGTTTGTTACAATTTTTTTCCAGTAATCTCATTGATTCTTATTTTGATAAATTTAAGTTATTATAAAATATTTTCACCAATGGGGTTTTGACTTTCACTGTCTTGTGCTTAAAGATACAGGAAATAAGTTTTAAATTTGATGGTACACTTTGGTCTTGGTCTGATGAGGCAACCTTATTCTCTCCTCTCGCACTCTTAAGTTATATGTCATATGGTTTCTGAGGAGACTGCTGCTATATCTCAGATAAGTTGGTCAGCTTGCCTTTGGACATGGATGTTAACGTTCATGGGGTTCATCTTAGAGAATGTATTCAAAAGCATGTATGCAAATCATGTCGAGTGACTCTTGTTGCCATAGTTTGCATAAACTCTTGTCTTAGTGTAACCATTCTTGGTGTTCCTGCCAAAAACTGTTAACCCAGTTTAGTGCTATGTAGTTGTAATGGCTTGGCACTTTCTCCTGACAGTTCTCTACTTATATGTATTTCTACCCAAACTCACCCACATATATGTTTAACCTTTGCTTGAAACAATCCAATGATCCCACTTCCATTATGCTACCCAGTAGCATAATATATAGAATAATAATATATAGAATAGATATAAATTCACTAGAAAGCATCCAGCATAGGATAAGATTTTATACATTTTCTAAATCATTTCCATGAATTCAGTCTTATTTCCAACCCAGTATATACCCAGGTCTTTACTGAATCTTGTCCATTTTGTATCCATTGTTTTGTGTTCTATTTTGGGCTTATTTATTTAATATCTTATTAGTTCCTCCCTTGTAACTTTTCATCCATTTGTATGTTTATTATTGTGTGCCCCCCCCCCCCTTACTCTTCACATGTTCTAGAGAATGTAAATTAAACTTTCTTAATCTCTCATCTAAGATTAAAAAAGAGGTGTAAAAGCTTCTAATTCATTGGATTAACTTTGTCATCCTTTTATCTACACGTTCAGTGAATTAATGTCCATTCTATAGCCTGGTGACCAAAACTTAACTGCATAATCTAAATGGGGCTTAACAAGATCATGACAAAGCTGAGCAATAACTTTAGGTGACTAAAGCTAACACATATATGAATCCCAGTGGCCAATTTGCCTTGTTTCAAACATACTTCAATACTTGTTTCAAACTTCAGCGGCATATGCCAGGCTGGCCAACATACGAACGGCATTCAGAAACTTGTGTAAAGAATCATTCAGAACTTTGTATACCACATATGTCAGGCCTATCCTGGAGTATGCAGCCCCAGCATGGAGTCCATATCTAGTCAAGGATAAGACTAAACTGGAAAAGGTTCAAAGGTTTGCCACCAGACTAGTACCCGAGCTGAGAGGTATGAACTACGAGGAGAGACTACGGGAATTAAACCTCACTTCGCTGGAAGACAGAAGAGTTAGGGGGAACATGATCACCACATTCAAGATTCTGAAGGGGATTGATAGGGTAGACAAAGACAGTCTATTTAACACAAGGGGAACACGCACAAGGGGACACAGGTGGAAACTGAGTGCCCAAATGAGCCACAGAGATATTAGAAAGAACTTTTTTAGTGTCAGAGTGGTTGACAAATGGAATGCATTAGGGGGTGATGTGGTGGAGGCTCACTCCATACACAGTTTCAAGTGTAGATATGACAGAGCCCGATAGGCTCAGAAATCTGTACACCTGTTGATTGACGGTTGAGAGGCGGGACCAAAGAGCCAGAGCTCAACCCCCGCAAACACAACTAGGTGAGTACTAGGTGAGTACTGTATTTTGGATTTTTGGTTTAAGATTCTTACTATTCATGACATGTTTTTTGCATACAGATTTGACAGCTTTAACATTATCCAAATGATTTCTGGAAACAGACATTACCTTACCTAGGCTCAGAACCCTATATATATATATATATAAAACAGTATTAAACTGTATTTACCCGTCCTTCATTCATTGTAATAGCCAATAATCTAAATTTAGACACCCAACAAACAAATTATAAAATAAAGGAAGTGAGATTTTGGTCCATTCTGGACCATTATCAAGTTGTGAAGAGCATCTTTCATTACACAATTTAGTAACATGATGAATTTAATAACAGAGTTCCTCACCTTCTTAGTATCATTATCACCCGCAACACAATGAGCCTCTGGTAGTCTCTGAGATAGACTGCTGGAATCATTCTTCAGTGTGTCTGGCTGGGATGCCCTCTTGTTGACAATGTCCAGCAGCAGTTTAACACCCAGCAACCTGATAGCCGTTTGCTACTATCAAGATCCTGAATTTACCAGTTTTAAGACTTATTTTAATAAGTGAGGTTTGCCTTTAATACAGTGATAATACTAGAAAATTTATGATGGCTAGTATTAGCTATTCCTACATCCCACACCTGTAAGATTAGGCAAGACTCCAGGTGCCATCGACTTGGCAACTCTAGCCTGCTTGTCCAGTCGGTGTGAGGGGATGTGGCACCGCAAAATGTGTGTTTATCTCAAGTGACACTGCAGTACCAGTATGTGTATTTTCTAAAAAAAAAAAGATTTGACTATGTTTATTATTTATAAAAGTAGGTCTCTGGTTTTCTACCTAATTTTTCACTTCATTAAAAATCGACAGTTCAGCAGTACATGAATGATCGTTCTGCTTCCTGGGTTCCACAATATAGAAGCCATGAAATCTTTCAACCTGAACAGTTTTTGTATCTTGACAATTGCATGTATTGTCGTGCCTAAGAATTAATGTTTATTTGTTATTTAGTTTCTATAAGCCTTTCACTGTTGCTGTATATTAATTTTGTTATGATTTTACAGGTTGACATTTTAGGAACAGGAATTAGCCAGTATGGTGTTGCCTTCTTGCTCAAACATCTGCCTGCTTTGAGATCTCTTGGAAACTGTACTAATGTGACAGAAGCAATAGAAGTTTTAGTTGGCAACAAATCTCTTCGGCGCAATAGTTTCATGGGCCGATTGCGAAAATATGCCAGTAGATTTAAGCTCAACAGGTTGGTTGTAGTTTAGTTGTAACTATTATGGAATTATTTAATTATGGCAGTTTAATTTTATTCTGGTATGTGTGACATGTTTACTTCAAATGGTAATTATTTCTTGCTTTGATATTTTTTTTTCACTTTGCTCAATTCATTTAAATATGGGTATGCATTTTCTTTAGTGAACTTTCAAATTGTACATATGTATATGTGTGTGGTTTATAATCTGGCATGCTCAAATGCAGTACCTGCATTAACAAAATATTTTATGCACACAAACACAGAATGATAGATGGTTGGAACAAGTTAGTGAGAAAGCAATGTACCGAGAAAACCGGACACCTCGACCATTGCTCTCATGCTGTAATTACGCTTGGATAGTCACACACACACACACACACACACACACACACACGAGCGTAGCTCTCATCCTGTAACTACACTTAGGTAATTACACACACACACACACACACACACACACACACACACACACACACACACACACACGCATAATATATGCCATGCCATGAATAAATGCTATAATATATGCCATGCCAGGAATAAATGCTATATTATGGAATGTGGAATAGGAAAACATAGACCCCACACAACCTATAAATTATGTGAGAAATCTTAAAGAATTGTGATAAAGAAAGAGATCTAGGGGTGGTTTTAGATAGAAAACTATCAACTGAGGACCACATAAAGAACGTTGTGTGAGGAGCCTATGCCACGCTTTCTAACTTCGGAATTGCTTTTAAATACAGTACATGGATGGCGAAATACTAAAGAAATTGTTCACGACTTTTGTTAGGCCAAAGCTAGAATATGCAGCTGTTGTGTGGTGCTCATATCTTAAGAAGCACATCAACAAACTGGAAAAGGTGCAAAGACATGCTACTAAGTGGCTCCCAGAACTGAAGGGCAAGAGCTACAAGGAGAGGTTAGAGGCATTAAATATGCCAAAACTAGAAGACAGAAGAAAAAGAGGTCATATGATCACTACGTACAAAATAGTAACAGGAATTGATAAAATCGATAGGGAAGATTAAATAAGACCTGGAACTTCAAGAACCAGAGGTCATAGATTTCAACTAAACAAAGATGCTGAAGAAATATAAGAAAATTCACTTTCACAGAGTGGTAGACGGTTGGAACAAGTTAGGTGAGAAAGTGGTGGAGGCCAAAACCATCAGTAGTTTCAAAGCGTTATATGACAAAAAGTGCTGGGTAGACGGGACACCACGAGCGTAGCTCTCCTCCTGTATCTACACTTAAGTAATTACATGCATCACACACACACATATCCATGCATGTTTGTGCAAACAAACCTAGAATGAAAGTTTGTGTTGTAAATAGATATACAATTTTACACTCCAAATTCAGTGGCAGTCTTTAACCACCAGGGTGAAAGAAGACTGTGTATCTGCCTCAAAACTGGTCGTGATCACAACACTGTGCCCTGAACTTCGGGACTTGAGTCTGACGCACAGATTTTGTGAGGTTGACCTTGAGAGGTTAGCTGACCTTCACAAATCCCCCTCACACTTCAGATCACATCTAACTCAACTGAAATTCCTCAAGGTTTGTGTTTTGTGTTAGGCATGATAAGCTCCAATTTTGTAGGTGTTGTAGTGAGCAAATGAGATTAGGGTTGTGATAAGCATGTTGTGCTTGTGTTGTAAAGGATATTCGTCGTCACTGTAGAATATTTTCCCAATAATATTTGCTCTAAATAGTCTGGTATTCTAGTGCAGCAGACCCTCCATTTTTCATAAGATATGTATATATATATATTTTTTGAGAGCCATCTATATTCTAGGCAGTGCTGGAAACTTTGCTTTAGAATTGTCTGAGCCTTGGCTACCGATTAACCCACTTTGGGGTCTTGTTCCCAAGCTGGAGGGCCTCGTCCACCAAGCTGGGAACATGTGTTATCCTTCCTTCTTAGTTCGAGTTTATTGCCCTTTGTAGCCTTCCCAGTTTCCAAGTCACGTTCAGGGTTTGAATTTGCCACTGCTCTGCAAGATTCCAGTTTGACTTGCTTCAGTTTCTGCTGCGAGTTTGTGACCATGCTTCATGACAAGATCCACATTCCTTTGAGTTTGGTTCCTTTGCCACTTTCTGATTGAAGTAAGAGGCCTTAGTTTTCTCTTGGCTAAAAGTTAAATCATTGTTATCCATAGTGAAGTGCTAACTCTCCAGTTGCACTCAGTCCCTGGAGTAGGAGGTCTCCTTTATCTTTGGTGTTTTTCTGGGGGATTTAATCTATGAACCTAAAGACATGGATCAGTTTGGTGGAGACTTTTTGTACCGCTTGGGAGATTTTCTTGGTTCAGTTGCATTTGGCTCTTAAGTTGTCTGTCTGCTGAGGTCTTTTTTGTCCTTGTTATTTTCAGCTGCTGCCTCAGATGCTTAGCTTAAGTTGTGCAACTTCCATGGGTTGTGATGACTGATTTCTATGTAACACATTGTGACTGAAGGTGGGTTGTGTTGGACCCTCGAGGAGTCTGCTTGGTTAGTCTCTTTACTATTTGCCTTCATGTTCTCTCTCTCCCCCCTCCTTTTTCCTGGCAAGGAAGGTGAACTGAGTGTTGTAGGCAGCTGGTGTGTGTTGCTGTTTCACCAAGTGTGTCGACTTAAATTGGGTGTTTCGGCTCTGGCTTCAGGCCATTTGTGGTTCCATTCGTCATTTTGTGGTTCCATTCGTCTCACACTCCTGGCTGAGGATTGGGTTCTGGTGCTGGTGTGGCTACTCTCACCCTTCGTCTTTGACACCATGGTAGTGTCAATGGGTTCCCAAGTTTGTAGCTGAAGGGGGTGCCTCCTGTCAGCCCTTGCGTGGTAGACTCCAGTTACGCCTGTAGCTGGGGACAGTCTGGAGATCCTCAGGTGGGCTTAATCCTGGAATGCCTGAATTTTTCTTACTTAGTTTCCCAGAGTCTTTTGTGTGCTGGATTCTTCCTTCCTCATTGGATATTCCAAGTTCATGCTCAGCCATCTATTCATATACTCATCAGTGTTAGTCTCACCTTGTTAGGCAAGGTCGTTAACACAGTGACATATTCCCTTCAGTTGGTGTACATTTTTTAACTTCTTATGCAGGAGACTCTGGGGCCTTGTTTCATTCTGGACTCATATTCCTTGTCCAATTTTCAAGATGACCACAGTGTCTCAGGTTCACCTGGTGATAGTTGACTAGGCCACGACATGGTCAAAAGAATTGCAACTGGGAATTCCACTGAATTCACACGGATCCTGCAGCCTCTCCGAGACACAAATCAGGGTTTTACACAATTCCTCCATGCACTCGGGCTCTGCCAACAAGCTGTTCTGTGTAATGAAGTGAGGGCGAAGAGGTAAAACAGCTTGTTGGCAGAGCCTGAGTGCATTGGGGAATTGTGTAAAACCCTGATTTGTGTCTCAGAGAGGCTGCAGGATCCGTGTGAATTCAGTGAAATTCCCGGTTGTAATTCTTTACACCTGGTGATTTTGAGCCAGTCCTTGTTCATTTCCTTGGATGCGAGGGATTCATACTGACATGTTCCCATCCAGCGTCAGTTCAGGGAGTGGCTAGGGTTTTGTGTGGAAGACTCACCTACCACAGGCTCTACCCCTGTGCTTGAATTTAGGCCCAGAAACTTCACATGATTCAGTACAGTTGTGATAATTGTAGAAATGATATGACAAGTTTATATGCTTATTTGGGTAGTAAATGCTGTCTCATATGGGCCAATGGGTCTTCTGCAGTTTCATTTATCATTATGTTCTTATGTTATTTCTACTATGACCAAAAATCAGTATCATTATAATACTGATAATCTACTAACATTTTGTATAGAGATGCTCAAAACATGGTTCAAACTTTTTTAAGTTAGAAAGTGCAAAATAACAATAACCTTTTTATAAATATTCTAAATGCTAGTTGTGAGAAGAGTTTTCTAAAAGCCTTTTTTCTTGTAGCACCTGAGCCTGGTTAACGTTGCTTCAAGATCAGTGTCGGGTGCAGTGCAAGCTGTGGGCCAGCAGCTGACAGCTTTAACGGTTAAATGTCGAGGGTTAGACGTTCCAGTGGTTTTCCACACCTGCACCAACCTCAAGTATCTCACCATGGAAGGAGAGGATTGCTCTGCTCCATATGAGGTATGTAATATAACCGTGTACTGCAGTTGTTCAAAATTTAGTGACTTACCATTGTGCTGCATTGGACTTGGTAAGGGAAAGAAAGTGAAGATGTATGAGTTGCCTGTTTGAGGAGACATTTGACTAGATCAAATCATATTTCCAACCCATCTTAGTAAGTATATCTTAGTAAGATTAAAGTGAAATAAGTTGAGTGCTATGAGCAGTATCATCCCTTATGAAACCATACTGTGACTGTAAGATAATAGCTGTGCAATCTATGTAACGGCAGTATGGAAGAAACACTAGGTATTTATGGCCTCAGTATTTAATTAATTTTGTCAGGGACAGGAAGCCTGTGTATATATAAATATGGTAGGCTTGCATCGAGGTCCTCCAAGGTTGAACTACCGACCCTTCCTAGGCTGCAACCCCACAACAGTTGCCTGATTCCCAGGTACCTATTTACTGCTAGGTGAGCAGAGGCATTAGATGAAAGGAAATGTGCCCCCACAATTTCTGAACTACTCGGGAATCAAACCCAGGATCCCTGTTTGTGAGTCGAGAATGAAACCTGTAATGTACCAGTACAGTACCGCTGTACTTCATCCTTTGGCTAAATTTAAAAACCATAGATATACTTTTTAAGCAGTGTTAATGAGTATTTTAACCACATCTTATCTTTTGACAGGCAGTGGGGAATTTCCGACAAACAGCCCTTATCAAATTGCAAGTTGTCAAGATAAAATGTCACTTACCTGCTCCATATACAGACATAATTCTCAATAATGCAAGGAGTTTAACAAGATTGGAAATAGACTGCCTCTGTGATGTAAGTATGTTCTGTATTCTTAAAATATTAAAGGTACCCATATCATTAACATGTTTTGTGTTAATTTTGATACAGTATACTGTATAGTGTTGTTCAGTAATTCTTTAGTGAGCAATCTAAGTTTCTTGTGTATCATGTGCTTGGAATTTCACTGATCTCCACATGGTATTTGATGTTTTCTTGATCATGTAGTTGCAAAATTGTCATTTGAACAAATGAGATGGATAAGTAAAGTATAGGAAAAGCTATCAGCAATGAACAAGGATGACTTGGTTGTGGAAGAGGTTGTGTGGATCAGATATTTACATTGAGGCAGCTTATAGCAAAAGCATTAGAGAAAGGTTTAAGGTGTATAATCCAGTTATGGACTATGAGAAGCATATGATAGTGAAAAAAAAAGAGGACCTCTAGAGAATATTATGTATGGAATGGCTGGAGTGTAATTAAATTGAATTCAAATGCTGCAAATATGTTGTATGCAATCAGTAGAGGATGTACTCGCCTGGTTGTGCTTACAGAGGTTGAGCTTCAGCTCTTTGGTCCAGCCTCTCAACTGTCAGTCAACTGGTAATTACCTAAGTGTAGTTACAGGTTGAGAGCTTCGCTCGTGGTGTCTCGTCTTCCCAGCACTCTTTGTCATACTGTATAATGCTTTGAAACTACTAACAGTTTTGCCCTCCACCACTTTCTCACTTGTTCCAACCATCTACCACTCTGTTTGTGAAAGTGAATTTTCTTATATTTCTTTGGCATCTTTGTTTATTTAGTTTAAATCTATGACCTCTTATTCTTGAAGTTCCAGGTCTCAGGAAATCTTCCCTATCAATTTTATCAATTCTGTTACTATTTTGTATGAAGTGATCATATCACCTCTTTTTTCTTGTCTTCTAATTTTGGCTGATGTGATATACACGGACTTCGCAAAAGCTTTCGATAAATGTGACCATGGAGGGATAACACACAAAATGAGATCAATGGGAATAACCGGTAAAGTAGGACGCTGGATACTCAGTTTTCTGTCAACAGGACTCAATGAGTAACAGTCAATCATATAAAATCGAGTCCAAGTGCAGTTAAAAGCTCTGTACCTCAGGGTACAGTCCTTGCACCACTGCTTTTTCTTATTCTCATATCAGATATAGACAAAAATACAAGTCACAGCACACAGAGATCACACTAACGTGATGCATCAAATGAACAAATCCACAAGGGCAGTGACGAGGATTCGAACCTGCGTCTGGGAGCATCCCAGACACTGCCTTAATCGACTGAGCTACGACAGGGTTAAAAGGGTTGAAACCGAAGTTCTACTGAACTTAGAACTTAGAACTGAACTACTGAAGTAGAATGGCCTATTGACATAGCTCGGATGCAGGGGGGGTTGTGTAAAAGCCTGGTTTGTGCCTCGGAGAGGCTACAGGATCCAGTAAGTTCAGTAGAACTTCGGTTTCAACCCTTTTACCCTGTCGTAGCTCAGTCGATTAAGGCAGTGTCTGGGATGCCTTAATGTCTGGTGGGGGTTCAGGGCCGTCATCTTGTCGCATACTGTCTCCTCGTTTCGTGCGGCACTGGCGGAGCCGCTTCGGCTTTCTTTCGGTCTTGGTGTTATATCTGCGCCATTCGTAAGCTCTCTCGTGCATTGTTTCACCTCCAGCCTGCTCATGCGCCACCTGAGCCATCCTGGTCTCTGGACAGCATGCTCTTTCTTCTCCTCAGTTGGTTGTAACCCCTTCGGTTTGGGTTTGTTTCTTGAAGGCTCTCTTCCTGTTGGCATTTGCCTCTCGAGGTCGGGTCGCTGAGCTTCTTGCTCTCCTCCGGCGCAGGGGTTTCTTCTCCTTTGGTCGTGGCGATTGGTTCGTTCGGTTGCAGCCATCTCCCTCTTTTCTGGCACGGAATGAGACTGCTGCTTTCTGGAGGGCTCCTTGGTTTGTTGGTGCTTGGTTGGTCGGGCCGGGGGTGCATAGTGTTTTATGTCCAGTTGTGGCCCTTCCCTTTTATTTGCGCGCCACGGCTTCTGTGTCTGGGACGCTTTTTGGGTTGCTCCAGTTTCGCTCTTCCTTGTTCGCGGGTGAAGGTCGCCCAGGTTGTCCGCCGTGTTATTGCGGCTGGCCTGCCTGTGTTCTATTCCGTGCCCATGGCATTTGTAGATTCGCTGCTCTTGCTGCCGTCTAGGTGGCATGACCTAGCTGACATTCGGCACGGGGCTTTTGGCGTTCGTACAGAGGCCTGGCTGCTCGATATCTCGTGTCGTTCCCAGGCTCATTCGGGCATGTGTTGCCTTGGGTTGGCGGTTGCAGCCAGTTGTCTCGACTTTGAGTTGGGGAGTGTGCGGCGTACCTCCCAGGTACGTCCCTCTTGTTTCATCTGTGAGTAGTTAGCTCCGGGGAGCCGAAGGGGCTCCCCCCCAGAAAACCAGCGTTGAATGTAATGAAACGCCATTTTCTGGGTGAGACCCGGTGGCTCCCTCCCTCCCTCCAGTCAGCGTTTTTTTTTTGCATTTTATGACATCCAGCCTCAGAACTGATGGTGGATAGCCGGCGCGGTAGGTCTGGGGCTCCCCCTTCCCCCTCCCGGGGCAGGAGAAACTGTGCACACAGCAGCGCGGTGACGTGTGACGTCATGATCGTTTGCTCGTTTCTTTTAGGGGAGTTCTATTCACTTGTTCAGCTTGTGGTAGCAATTTTCACCAGAATAGGGGTTTGTTTTGGGACGCTTGCCTATCTCGGTGCCTGACCCGGTTAATGGCAGACATAGAATGTTTCCAATCACACGGGGGTTTCTATAGGCCATTGCTCCCCTTGCCTCTTCTGAGCAGGCCAGGTTCTGGCTCGTGGTTCCCGGTAGGCCCATAGAACTCCATACACATGACTGATGCCAAAGTCTGACATTAGCCTATCAGCCTGGATAAGCTCGGGGGAGCTTCCGGGTCTCACCCAGAAAACGGCGTTTCATTACATTCAACGCTTTTTTTTTTTTACTATTTGCTTTATTTCATTCGGGCTGATGCCTCTTGGACGTTGAATGTGGTAAACGTGGTACTGATGATGATGATGATGATGATGATGATGATGATGATGAAAGGTTGTGGTGGAGTTGGCGTTCAGTTGTATGTACGTACTGTACCAGTGTGGAGTGCATATGAAGTACTTTAATATTTTTTACATGATTAAGAAGAGAATCACAAAATAAAAAGAGTCTAAAAAGTAAATAAGACCAGTGTGTGTATAAAAGTTAGGGGTAAAAGTAAAATAGCCAGTGGGATATAAGAAAATTGTAGGTTCCTCAAGGTATGAGAAAGATCATGAAACAATAAACTACTATATTCTTCACAGATGAGTGATGACCGAGTGGACCAACTAATGCGAAATAAAAGTTTGGAGAAATTAAGGGAATTTGATGTGAGTCGAGCCCCAAAGCTCACCGTAACGTCAGCCAGAATGTTGGTCAAGCATTGCCCAAAACTGAGACAGCTCCAGGATTTAGGTTTGTAATTTTAACAACTCAACACTCTGTGCTTCTATATTGGTTGCAATATGACATTCAAAACTAAAACATTCTGAATATCAGGATTTTTTTTTTTTTTTTTTACAAGGAATCTTGATTTTAGCATTAAACTCTTATTATAGTGTTTTACAACAATATCTTAAGCAAATAAGGAAATCTGTTAAATTTGTGATGCAAGAGAACTGTTGAACTCTATACTGTAGTTAGAATGGCTTCTAGGAGCCATTTTAGGATGCTTCTAGGAGGCCTGGTTGACGACCGGGCCATGGGGACACTAAGCCCCAGAAGCACCTCAAGGTAACCTCAAGGTAGGAGCACTGTGTACTCATCTAGTTACCACCTGTGTGGTATAGTGCTTAGTATGCTTGCCAGACGAGCAAGAGGATCTGGCAACAAATCCAGGGCAGAGTTGGACAGTTGATCACCATTCCTTCACTATGTTCATCTCTGTGCTTCCAGCCATAATTGAGGACCCTGATATACAATAATTTTCAGATTGTGTTCCGGGAGGAACAGAATGCTGAATTACCTAATTAGTTCCAGCTTCTGACCCATGGCTTAAATCTCAACATTGAAAATAAGTTCACTTTAACACTTTCGCTCACCCCGCGCGCCACCCCTCGACAGGGCGATATGGGCCCCAGCGTGTCACGGAAGCGCGCGTTAATTTCGAAAAGTGTATACTCTCTTCAACTTTGTCACCTCAATTCTCCTTCTACGAGATTAAATTTGGTATCATTGTGTTCGCAATAAAATTCTCTACAACACTAAATGCATATAAACTCCAAAAGCCCAGCTAATTACCCGCAGCAAACAGAGAAAGTGCGAACGAGTTACCCGGGAGCGCGCAAACGTGATAAAATGTTTTCACTATTTTCACTCTGGTCACCTCAATTTTTGTCCTAGGTCTTTCAATTTGGTCTCAATGGGTTCGTAATAAAATTCTCTAGAGGAACATTAGCATATAAAAAAAAAAACCTGGTCACGCTCCAACCGCCGACGAGTTGAAGACGGGCCACGCGTTAGCCGTGAGTGAGTGCTCAGAGGCCTTCCTGCTACACTCCCAATTCCCACCCTTTTCAAGCCTTTCTTTCGCAATTTTCTTCCTGGAAGGGCCTTGTTCATGATTACTATCCATCGTGGAGTAAGCGTAGATAGTTTCTAAAGCCGCAGTAAGAAATATAGCCACGGGAAATAGCCGAAATGTTCACACGTTTGAGATGCGAGGGGAGGCGACATTGGTCACAACAGTGGAGCAAAGACAATGGGCCCACGGCATGTGCCAAGCCGCCTGAGGGCCACGAGGCTCAACAAAGAAAATGGGAAGACATCGGCGCACATTTTAAAACCAGTCCCAAAAAAATCGGAAAAAAACCTGATTTTTGGCGAATTTTTAAAGTGGATGACGCAATGCTGCGTCATCCCCGGCATTACCGCCAGTAAACGGATGACGCAATGCTGCGTCATCCCCGAGCGAAAGTGTTAATGTTAACCAAGATAGGGATTTAAAGTATAAGTACCTGTATAAGGCAGTCAAAACAGTAACAAAACATTGGGAAAACAATATATGCTTTTGGGAAGTAATTTATAAACTTGACTAAGAAGTTGTTAACTGCAGCCATTTGTGAACTAAAGCATTTGATAGAGGCAGATTTTGATTTTGTAAAAATAGTAATTAAAAATTGTCACACATGATCACAAATTTTCAAAGGTTATACAAGTACTGTATAACAGCTTCCCTTAAGATATGTTTTTATTATGAGGGTGTGGCTCAACATCAATTTTGCATTCATTACAGTAATCCATATTACATCTTGACTCAAGCAGTTCCAAAATGTTAATATATTCAACAGCTCCTCAATTTGTATTTTGTGACACAGATCATTTGGTTGCTGCAGTGGAGATGCCGCTCTTATCAATTTTTTATTTGTTATTTTTTTTTTTCAGGTGGGTGGAACATTTCAACAGATGAGTTAAATGCATTCCTGAAGGAGACAGAGTTGGAGAACTATGATATTCAGATAGTTTATAAACCTCGCAGAGCCAGGTAAGTTATTTTCATATGGTATTTAGTTTTATATTGTTTCTTTACTTGGGTGATTCATTTCAGTAGTAGGTTGATCTGTGATCCAGATGAGATCTCCAGTTGCAAGGAGGGAGGGGGGTGAAGATGTTGCTTGACTCTGGTAACTACCTAAGTATGGTTACAGGATGAGAGCTACGCTCGTGGTGTCCCGTCTTCCCAGCACTCTTTATCGTATAACGCTCTGAAACTACTGACGGTTTTGGCCTCCACCACCTTCTCACTTAACTTGTTCCAACTGTCTACCACTCTGTTTGCGAAAGTGAATTTTCTTATATTTCTTTGGCATCTTTGTTTAGTTAGTTTAAATCTATGACCTCTTGTTCTTGAAGTTCCAGGTCTCAGGAAATCTTCCCTATCAAATTTGTCAATTCCTGTTACTATTTTATAAGTAGTGATCATATCACCTCTTTTTCTTCTGTCTTCTAGTTTTGGCATATTTAATGCCTCTAACCTCTCCTCGTAGCTCTTGACCTTCAGTTCTGGGAGCCACTTAGTAGCATGTCTATGCACCTTTTCAAGTTGATGTGCTTCCTAAGATATCGGCACCACACAACCACTGCATATTCTAGCTTTGGCTTAACAAAAGTCATGAATAAAATTCTTTAGTATTTTGCCATCCATGTATTTAAAAGCAATTTTGAAATTAGAAAGCGTAACATAGGCTCCTCGCACAACGTTCTTTATGTGGCCCTCAGTCGATAGTTTTCTATATAGAACCACCCCTAGATCTCATTCTTTATCAGAATTCTTTAAAGATTTCTCACATAATTTATAGGTTGTGTGGTGGTCTATGTTCTCCTATTCCACATTCCGTAACATGGCATTTATTCACATTAAATTCCATTTGCCAAGTGGTGCTCAATATACTTATTTTGTCCAGGTCTTCTTGACGGCATGACTCATCTAAGTTTCTTATCCTTCCTATTATCTTAGCATCATCAGCAAACATGTTCATATAATTCTGTATACCATCTGGTAGATCATTTATGTAGACAATGAACATCACCGGTGCAAGAACTGAACCCTGTGGTACTCCACTTGTGACGTTTCTCCAGTCCGATACATTGCCTCTGATTACTGCCCTTATTTTTCTATCAATCAGAAAATTTTTCATCCATGTTAGAAGTTTACCTGTCACCCCTCCAATATTTTCCAGCTTCCAGAACAACCTCTTGTGTGGAACTCTGTCGAAAGCCTTTTTTAGGTCCAATTAGATTTGTGCCAAATAGGTGTGCTGAGATTGACGCCAGCAGGCTTGTCAGATGTCTGTCTCCTAAACAGTCTAGTGGTGTAAGCCGAGATGAGTTGCTGAAGGGCAAAAACCCAGAAAGACTAAATATAGTTCATATTTGCTATTTGAATCATTTTATTAATTTTGCTTCAGAAACTTAAGCGATATGATTTTGTGTCTTTATTTACACTCAGACTAACCAAAAAGCTTATTATTAGAGAGATCATATAGGAGATTAATTACAGAATTTGTTATTTAGATAATTCAATGCAGTAATATGTAAAGTTATACTGCATATTGTAGTTAAATAGAAGAGTGAGCAGAAAATGAATGGAAGGATATTCAGATAATGTGGTACAGTACTTATGCTAATCAGATATCAACACTCAGTTTGTTCTTGATTCTTGAGGTTATCTTGAGATGATTTCGGGGGCTTTAGTGTCCCCGCGGCCCGGTTCTCGACCAGGCCTCCACCCCCAGGAAGCAGCCCGTGATAGCTGACTAACACCCAGGTACCTATTTTACTGCTAGGTAACAAGGGCATAGGGTGAAAGAAACTCTGCCCATTGTTTCTCGCCGGCGCCCGGGATCAAACCCGGGACCACAGGATTACAAGTCCAGCGTGCTGTCCGCTCGGCCGTTCAGCTGGAGGATTGAGTACATGGGTAGTTGTTCTGTACATGGGGGCTGAGGCAAGTATAGGGGCAGAGAGATGTACACCTGAGGTACTCATCACTCATTGCTTTGTTTATACACACTATATTATTTTACAGAAATGACGGCCATAGCGATGACGACCTTGTAGACGACTCGGATCAAGATTCAGATGTTTGGGGACCAGTGAGGAATCTCTTCCCTCTTGTGATACTCTAGGTTCAGAATTGGGACAAATGAAATCAATTCATTCTGTTGTGATAAAAAGACAAAATATACATTTGTGATCTGTTCATTAATGAGTGGGTGCAAGGAGAGAGAAATTAAAATTGTACCATATTATATATGTAGAATTAAAGAACCAGCCTATTTTATTCAATTACAAAAATTTAGATTAAAGACTATTTATTTATTAGTTCATGAATGTGACCAGTTAATGAGCAGTGAACAGTGTCTAGTGTCTTGTAAAATATGAAGCATTAAGATACAATGTGTATAAGTTTGATATGATGCTTAGCCTCTCATGTCTAGATTTTGTGGTCTAGTCTCACTACTATGTTAAACTTTTATTTCTCATTTAATAAGACTATACTGCTCTGTGCCCCTTTATCTTTGGTTCACATCAAAACTGTAACTCTTACAGTTCAGAGCCTTATTACCAGATGTTCTGCCTCACATTAGAGTACTAGGTTCAGAATATTATTCTGCCATGTAGTGTCATTCAGTACCTGATATTTTTAAGCACTTAAGACTGATAGTTGGTTATTAACCAGTTTTTGTAAGAGTGTGTAAAATGTTTAAGAGGGTCCATTCAGAACATGAGTGCTTTCATAAATATTGATTACATAAATAATACTACATGGTATATTGCGACTGGAATAGCCAGGACAGAGACGTCTCCATATGATTTGTTGATCAATAAATATGAGAGGTTTGAGAATGTTTTTTGTATTTCCACTTTTGCATTTTGTTTTTATTTGTTGGCTGAAAATTTTAACTTGACTGTGACTAAACATTGCAATGGGAAGAGATTATACAGTTGGTAAATGTATATGTCAGGCATTCATCATTACCCCATTTCCACAGGGCGGGGCAAATCATCAAGGGAGGAAATAATAATATAGAGAAAAGAAAACAGGATGTAATGAAATTATACTCAGTTATTCAAGTCATATACCAGAATGTATTATTGAGAACCACCACCACCCCTCATCGGTGCCCCAAGACTCGGTGTACATTACTCCTATTGTGTTAATATATACAAACAAAACATTTACTGCTGCTTAATGTAGAAGCATGTAAGAATGCTTCAAGCATTTCCATATAAATAATTTGAAAGCAAAGCAGTTTAAGGTAACTTTGTCTTGTCGGCATAATACTTTGCATGTTCTGTATCAATATTACAATTTTCACAAAAACACTCCATATCTATACCATCAAACATCCAAAATCATATGTGGTGTTATGAATTGATATTTCCAAGGAAGTAGTAATCACGAGGCCAGGCCATCACCGTGAAAGGTGTGCAACAAAACGCTCGTGTTGGATTAAGTAACAAAATCAGGAGACTGGTAGATGTTGTCACAGCTTAAATATAACTTGGTTTTAAGTAATCTTTGGAGTTCAGCTTACATGAGGCATTAGATGACGTGAAATGTGAAGTGTGTAGACATAGACAAGACCACACACTAGTGCATTACATTTTATACTGCAGAGAAACTTACTACAATGCCATAGTGCATGAATGAAGGCGAAGGAAAGACCCAATACAGTACTGTATATGTAATTTGTACTGTATAATTTAATTTCTGTATTAAAAAACAAATTTTTGGGATGTAACCTACATCCTATCTCAAGGTACTGTATGCAGTGTTCTCATTCTATACAGTATGTATACATTGTGAAAACATTATACAGTATACAATACCTTGAGAAAGGGTGTAGATCACATCTGAAAATTTGTTTTTATTACACTTACACATAAATTGGGTATAACTTCACCTTCATTTTATACTGCGTGATAAAACATTTATAGATACCATATATATCTAAATGTATATTGCCTGAAATGACAAATAATTTTATTATAAATAATTAGATAACTGAAATTTGTGCATTGTATCCATAGTTTGCTTCTAGTAAATAAATTAAAGTACTGTAATGAATATACTGTGTAGACAAGAATCATAAACAGCAGCTCCTAATAATTATCCTGTAATATCCAGTATTTGAAAATTATTTTATTATAAAATGACTTACCTCAAATGTATAATGGTAAACTAAAACTAGATTATACAGTATGTAATTATAATGGTGAGGTATCGTGCTTATTATTATGACTTTCTCTTATGTAAATAATGTCTTGTAATTTTGTGTAATCTCAGTTATAAATGTACAACAGCTTATGAATAAAGTTTTTCAATTTGAATTTGAGGTGCAGTGCAAGAAGGGTGTTACTAGCTTACATTATACAGTAATTAATGATAAGGTTTGCAGATAAATTGTAAAAGTCAATGTACAATATCTGCTCAGGTCTGATTAAGACGTGCTCGCTGTAATCCTGTTGTACTACTGTTTACTGGATAAATATGGGGGGTGCACAATAAACTAGCTTCCGCTGGCAGTAAAAATAAAAAATTCAAGGTGTAAAAGTGGAGCACAAGCACTTTTAACAAAAAAGCCAGATGGAAAGTGTGACTGAGAGTCAGAAGTTGTCTGTTCCTGTACCCACCTGTGTAAAAATACAAATACTGTAAATAAAAAAGGTCCAGAAAATGGGAACCCTGTATACGGATAAAAAGGGGTACCTTACATTTTCTAGGTTTGCATACAAAGTGGGTATTAAGGTCTTATGAATTAAGGAAGACCTGGTGGTGAGAGAATCCCTGAGAGGTGCATAATGAATTTAGAGTAAAATAAATAAATAATATTAAAAGTAACATTCATCAACGAATTGATAACAAATAAAGCATATTGTCTGACTCGTGTCTATATTCTGTTGCTACATATTCTCCCTGGCTTGGCACCTTCTTTTGATAATTACTTATATTCTGTCATACAGAATTCACTAGATATAATTAATAATAATTCACTGTGTCGGGGGACAGGAAGCCAGAGTGTATTCATACACATTAGGTTCTTATAAAGGTCCCTCCTCCAAAGCAGAATTGCTGACCCCGCCCAGGATGCAACTCCACAACAAGCTAATTAACTCCTGAATACCTACTTAAAGCTAGGTGAACAGAGGTATTAGGTTTCACCTAATGCTGTAGGAGAAAGGAAATGTGCCCAACCATTTCTGTCCCGCCCGGGATTCGAACCGGAATTCTCGACTGTGCGTCGAGAACAAAGCCAACTACTACCAGGGGCCCCTTGTCCCGGTAATGTTCACATAAACATTACCTTGCAATACACACACACACAAATCACAATATTACCTTGCAAGTTCATGTTGGTTTGTGATGGGCCTTTATACCGTACAGGTTTAGCTCTCTTAGAAGGCAATGTTACTTGACAAAGAGTATATTACCCTAAGGTGGGACCCCCCTTGGGTGCAGGACCCAACTGGGTGTAATTTGTTAAATTGGTTTAAAGCCGGGCCTGATGGACATTAGCAGATACAGTAGTGATGTGTTGCAGCTCTTGCTCACAGAATTAGAGGGGGGGGGGGGACTTTCAACAAGCCGCCGGCTTCCAGTCCTCATCGAGGACTGAAATTACCCTCAGGTAATTTCAGGAATATACAGTTGGAGTGCTCATTTAGTCAACAGATTCGCTTTATGAATATACAGTTGGAGTGCTCATTTAGTCAACAGGTTCACAATCCCCATGGTGCAGTGGTAAAGCACTCGCTCGGAGCTTTGGCCTGGGTTCATATCCTGGCCGAGGAGGATTGAGTGGGCGCCAATCCTTAACTGTAGCCTCTGTTCACCCAACAGTGAATGGGTACCTGGTTGACTAAACCACACACTAGGAGTGTGTGATTTGGTCAACATATTTCAGCCACGTTATTGTGACTCCTCGTCTGCATAGGGCACCGGGTTGTTAAACGATTTGTCGGGTCATATTCCAGGGAAATAACTAAGATTAATGACTTGCCCGAAATGCTATGAGTGCTAGTGGCTGTACAAGAATGTAAAACAGCAATGAAATATAATTTCATAAACCTAATATACCTTCTTGTATATTTGCTATATATCAATCTTGTCATTCTACTGATTTTTTGTCTTCTCTCTTAACCTAACTAATGTATCCTTCCTGGCTATCTACGGTGATCTTCACTCCACTTCTAATTGTTTCTATTTTTTGTGTACTTACATTTATTGTTGCCTTTTGCTATAATTACTTTCTATTTACAGATGATTTAGTATTTAGCTGTTCCTGTAATTGCTTTTTTTATTGTATCGTGACCCCATTGCATCTACATGCATACTGATATTGATCCTGATCGAAATCTTCTGTCTCATAACCACACTAATCAGCACATTGATCATCATTATTGCAGGTATTACACAGCAAATCTTGCAAAAAAAAATTCCTAAATAGCACCTGCTTATCAGTTTACAACCAAAATGTTAGATCACTTGGTAAACATTTTGATGATATAAATGCACTACTCACAGCACTAGGTAATAAATGATCTTTCATTATTTTAACAGAAACCTGGTTAAGTAAAGACTATACCCAACTCTATAACTTAGCTGGTTATAAAGCCATTCATAACTGCAGGCCTAATAAAAAAAGGAGGTGGCACAGCAATATATTACAAAGTTACCTTCATCTGCAATAGTGTCATAAGTGATAGAGATGACTATTGTGAATATACCTTTGCCAAGTTCTCCAGTAAATCCCTTAAATCCTCCTTGACTATCGGTGCCATCTATAGATTTCTCAATACCAACATAGCTTTATTCTCAGATAACGTAAGGAATCTTATAAATAATCTCAACAAAAATCACATCATTCTATGAGGTGATTTCAATATTGACCTGGGTCTTCAAAACAACCCTCAAGTTGACTATTTCCGTAACAGCATGAACTTCTGTATGCTAATCCCCACAATCACAAAAACCACCCGAGTCGCGACATCTGCCACTACCTTGGATCACTTATGGAGTAATATAACAGCTCCCTTTACATCTGGGGTAATCTATAACAGAACAACTGACCACTATCCTACCTTCCTCATAGCAAGCATGAGCATAACACCATCAAAAAGCAAGAAACTCTCATTTAGGCTACACAGTGAATCAGATTTAGGCAATCTTACAGATGCACTTCACAATATTAACTGGGAATCTGAATTCAATAATACACAGGATATAAACTCATTAACTAACATCTTTCTCTACAAAACTCTAAGCCTCTAAACCCTCTACAACACTCATTGTCCTCTCCTTACCAAACAAATAACTGACAAGAATAAACAATCTGTGGCTCACAAGTGGCATATTCAAATCAATGAACAAAAAATATGAATATGAAAAGAAATTTAGGATTAGCCTAGTTACAAAGGAAGTAGTTAAGAGGTACTCATCAGTGCTTACCAGTATCATAAGAAAAGCTAAACTTTCATATTATTAGACTAGATTCAAAGAAGCAAAAGGCAACATGAAAAGCACATGGAATACCATCTCTAATATCCTAGGAACTAAACAACACTCCCACAACCAAATAACACTCTCTAAGGATGGCTATACACCGTCAACTGATTTAGAAATGGCAAATGAATTTAATAGCTTCTTTTCATCGGTTGGTGCTAATCTTACCAGAAAAATCCCAAAGACCCAGACACATATCTCTCAGGCAGCTATCCACACTCTCTTCTCCTTTCACCAATCAGCCCGACAGATGTGTCCATCATACACTCACTAAAAACCAAAGCTGGGAACATCAGTGAAATCCCATCCATTGTATACAAGAGCACCTCCCATGCCCTTGCCCCACCCATAGCTCTACTGTTCAACAAATCTATAGAGTGTCACACCTTCCCTGATATCCTTAAAAAAGCAAGAGTAACGCCAGTTCATAAAGGAGGTAATCCGGCAGACATAAACAATTATAGACCAATATCAAACCTACCCATACTATCAAAAATTGTTGAAAAAATTATCTACAAACAGCTCTACTCCTATCTCGTAAAATTCGACATTCTTAGCCCCTGTCAGTTTGGCTTCCGCTCCCAAAAGAGTACCAACGATGCAATTATTAGTCTCCTTGATATAATTTACTCAGCCCTTGACAAAAATAAGTTTCCGATTGGACTCTTCATTGACCTGAGAAAGGCCTTTGATACTGTTAATCACAACTACCTCTTACGTAAACTCCATCATTATGGAATCTGAGGCCATGCCCTGGACTATATCCAATCCTATCTAAATGATAGACACCATGCAATGTGTAGCCATCAATGATACAACCTCTTCCACTCTACCAATAACCGTTGGAGTGCCACAGGGCAGCATCTTGGGGCCTCTCCTATTTCTTATATACATCAATGATCTGCCTAATGTCACCAACATTCTGAAACCTATATTGTTTGCTGATGATACTACCCTCATCTACTCTAACCCCAACCCACATACACTAAATAATGTTGTTAATAATGAACTAAAAAAAAGTTCACTTATGGATGTCAAGCAACAAACTAACACTTAACAACAAACTAACACTTAACATAGAAAAGACCTACTACATCTTATTTGGAAACAAATCAACAAATGCAATTCAGCTTCAGATAGACAATGTTAACATTAGTAGTAAAAGTGATGGAAAGTTTCTTGGCCTATTCTTAGACAAGAGACTCAACTTCAGCACCCACATACAAAACATAACTAAGAAAGTCTCTAAAACAGTTGGTATACTCTCCAAAATCAGATATTATGTACCTAACTCTGCTCTCATCTCACTATATTATGCACTAATCTATCCCTATCTCAACTAAGGTATCTGTGCATGGGGTTCAACCACTGCAAACCACCTCAAGTCCATCATCGCCCAGCAAAAATCTACTATCAGAATAATAACAAATTCTGCTTTCAGACAACACTCAGCCCCCTTGTTTAACTCCCTAAACATAATCTCACTCCATAAATTCTCTTGTGTCAACTACATTTACAAAACCCTGTTCTTAAATGCAAATCCTGCTCTGAAACTCTCCCTGGACAGATGTAATAGGACCCATTATCACCACACCAGAAATAAATATCTCTTTGATACCCCCAAAGTCAAACTTATTCTGTGTAAACACACTATGCAAATAAAGAGACCCAGTCTATGGAACTCACTCCCTAACGAATTGAAAAGCTGTCCAACTTTTGCGTCATTCAAAAACAAAACAAAAAAGTACCTAATTTCATCTTCATAGTTTCCTACCTTGTTGCTTTAAAATTGCACTGTATCTATTGCTACCCAATCTCCCAATCTTTATGTACCCAATCCGAACAACTTTACTATTGGGATCATTGCTGTCTTCTTATATGTGCTATCAATCTGCTGTATGGTGTCTATTAATCTTCGTTTAAATTACCAATCAAGTTGTCAATGTAATCAATCAGAGCTTTAATATACCAATGTGCTTTACTATACTTACTAATCTCTCTCATCTCAATTTTTTTCTTACATGCAATGTATTTGTTATCATTTTATTAATTCTGCTAGAATTTACCTACTTAAAAATTATCTGTTAGATTAAGGACCTGCCCGAAACGCTGCGCGTACTAGTGGCTTTACAAGATTGTAAATACTATGCTATGTATTCTCACAAACCCAATGTACCTTCTTGTATATAAATAAATAAATTAATAATAAATAAATATAATTAAATAAGTAAAAAAAGTTATGAGATTCTTAGCAGCTGCCATGGGGTGCATAATAAAGAAAGAAATTGATTGCCATGTAGGTAACAGTATCTAAGCCTAATTCTGGCAATTACTATTTTTGCCGGATGTTTTATACTGTCCGGATGTATAGGTCTAAACACATCGCTGAGTGCTGTACATTATATATTTGCATAAATACGAAACTAAGTAATAATTTTCCATTTATATTTATTTATTGAAATATAAGTGTTTGCGGTTAATTTAGTTTTCTATGAAATTGTTTAGGGTTAACAATAATAAAATGTATATACTTTTATATGTTTTGCCTCTGTATGTTTATTGTGAAAAAAAGCAAGTTTTAATATTACTTACACCGGTGAATAACTATTTTTTGTTTAACGGAACAGAATTCAGAAAGATTTTGCTCAATGCTGGAATTTTAATAATAATAATAGCATAAATGTGGAAAACTGCAAAAACCTCTAATAATATTTCATAATGCATTGCTTAAATATGCAATCAATTCTATGCAGGAAATTTTTTATATTGTTTGTAATTATAAATCTTCAGCCATTGCCCAATTTTATGGCCATTAGTGTATTTACTGGTGAGAAAGCCGGGAGTAAAGAGGTTTGTCTGGCGCTTTAAAGAGCCGAGACTAGGGCGGTAAATCCAACAGCCGCCTTAGCGTCTCTTCTTAAAGTTCTTATGTAAATTTTTATATTAAATTAACATTTTTAATAATTTGTTTCTAAGCATCCCCTTTCAAATTGTAGAATAAAACTTTTGATTACAATGAAAAACGTATAAATTTCAAAACTATACAAAAAAAAGATGAACATACGAATTGCTCAAAAAACGTATGTCCGCAGTGCAACATTCACTATATATAGAAGTTCCAAGTGAAGTATTGCTGGAAGCTGTGTCTAGTAGACACACGAACATTGATCGGTCAGCTTTGCTCTGGTCTGCTCGCTAGTGTCACATTCGCTTCCATATAAGGGGCTCCCGCTGCCTTGCCGCACGGTCGAGCCCTGGGCTTCTCCCGGGCTGTGGTTGTCCTCTCCCGTAGCATCTGACTTCATGCTTGTGATACATATCATACAAGGGGGGGTTGATGATCGATTCATTCCGAGGCTTCCAGTCGAACGGCCCTGCATGTGGCAGGTTGCCATCTTTTGATTCTCATTGAAAAATAATTTTATTGATTTATATAACTTGTTATATATGTATATATATATAATTGGATATTTAAAGGTTACAATAATAATTGGATATTTAAAGGCTACAATATATACATCGGAATACAATAGGATTTGCAGGTTATAGATCTCTTGGAGCACCTCTGCTTCCGAACAGGAACCGAGGACGCAGCAGGCGTTTCCTCTCTGGATCGCCGCACTGAGGCGCTGAAACAGGAAATTGGCAAAGTTTAACATGGCCAATCCTCCAGATTGTAAATGTTTATCTTTGGAGTATGCTGCTCCTATGAGTGGTGGCATAAGCATGGAGGCAAAGTCCTCGACCATCAGGCCTCGAGCATCTGTAGCTAATGTTGATTTTACTTCACTTACAAATATTTAACCTGGTTCCTCGTTCAGTTTTCCAAATCCTCAATTCCATTAAGAAAACATTTTATTGCAGCAGACAACCTCAATCACTACAATTTATGTAATTCCCAGAGCATTCCAATCCATCATTTCCAGGTCTACAACCTACAAAAAAACCAGCGTTGAATGTATGAAACGCCATTTTCTGGGTGAGACCCGGAGACTCCCCGGAGCTTACTAGGCTGATATGCTAATGTCAGACTTTGGCATCAGTCATGTGTATGGAGTTCTATGGGCCTACCGGAGACCACGAACCAGAACCTGGCCTCCTCAGAAGAGGCAAGGGGAGCAATGGCCTATAGAAACCCCCGTGTGATTGGGAACATTCTATGTCTGCCATTAACCGGGTCAGGCACTCAGAAAGGTAAGCATCCCAAAACAAACCCCCTATTCTGGTGAAAATATTGCTACGAAAAGCTGAACAAATGGATATAACTCCCCTAAACGAAACTAGCAAAGGATCATGACGTCACCGCGCCGCTGTCTGCGCAGCTCCCCCCTCCCCAGGAGGGGTAGGGAAAGCCCCAGACCCCACACGCCGGCTATCCACTCTTTAGTTCTTAGGCTGGATGTCAAAACACGCAAAAAAAAAACGCCGACCGGAGGGAGGGAGAAATGCCGGGGAGCCTCCGGGTCTCGCCCAGAAAATGGCGTTTCATTACATTCAACGCTGGTTTTCTGGGGGAAAGACCCTTCGGCTCCCCGGAGATAACTACCTACAGAGGAAAAACTTAGGGACTTACCTGGGAGGCAGTCGCTGCTCACTTCTCAACTCGAAGTCGAGACAACTGGCTGCAACCGCCAACGACACAGGCCCGACTTGGCCCATGGACGTTCACAAGGTAACGAGCAGCCAGGACCCTGTTCGACCCCCAAAAGCCCCGCGCCAGAATGTCAGCCCACGACATGTTGCCAAAGACGGCAGCAAGAGCAGGAACTTATGAATGTCCTAGGCACGGGGATAGACCGCAGGCTGGCTAGCCTTAATAACTCTGCAGACGACCTGGGAGACCTGCACCCGCAAACAGGGAAGAAGGGAAACCGGATCAACCCAAATCGCGTCCCCGGACACAAGCTGTGGCGTGCAAATAACAGCGAAGAGCCGCAACCGGACACAAAACATGATGCACCCCTGGCCTAACCAACCAAGCATCCACAACCCAGGGACCCCTCCGGAAAGCAGCAGTCTCATTCTTTGCCAGAAAAGAAGGAGACGGCTGCAAACGAACAAAACCATCACGAAGACCGAAAGAGCAGAAACCCCTGCGCCGGAGGAGAGCATGAAGCTCACCAACCCGACCCCCAGAGGTCAATGCCAACAGAGAAAGAGCCTTGGAGAAACAATCCTGAACCGAAGGGGCCACAACAATCCGAGAAGAAAGATAAAAGAGCGCTCTGTCCAATGACCAGGATGGCTCAGGCGGCACATGAGCAGGCCGGAGGTGAAACATCGCCCGAGACAGCTTTCGAAACGGTGCAGAAGTAACATCAATACCAAAAGCACGCTGAAGCGGCTCCACCGGCACCACACGATACGAGGCGACAGTGCTAGGCATAAGGTGACAGTGCTGGAACAACAAAGAGAGAAAGGACAACACCACCCAAATAGAAAGCGAAGGACAACGACGAAGATGCAGGAAGAAAAGTAGGGACCACCAGGAAACTTTGTACTGCCGCCGAGACGAAATCCGCAGGTGGGACACTAACAAGGACGCCACCTGATCACCATAGAGATGATGATAAACTCGAGTCAAAAGTACCATACGCGAAGACTCGAGGGGAAGATCGAACCAGCCACATGACGTTTCGGCCGATCTGCTGGAAAAAGCGGAGCCGCGGGAAAACCTCCGGTTTCGGACACCGAGTAAGCAGCGCCTGAAACCACGGCTGGGCCGGCCACCACAGAGCCAAGAGGACAACTCTTCCCTGGTAAGTCTCCAAGCGAGTCAGCACCTGGAGCAACAGCTGAACCGGGGGAGAGGTACAGGAACCCCCACCTTGACCAATCCTGCCGAAAGGCATTGACCCCGATGGCCTCGCAGTCGGGAAAGGGCGCCACACACAGGGGAAGGCGCCGTGACCACGCTGAGGCGAAGAGGTCCACCTCCGGGCGACCGAACGTCCGGCAAAGCCAACGGAAGGAGTCGGCATCGACCGTCCATTCCGTGGAGAGGGGAACGAAACGGGACATGCCGTCGGCCAAGACGTTGGACACACTCCGCACGTGAACTGCCAGGAGAGCCAAACCCCGAGGACTCGGTAGACGAGTCACCCGAAGCGACCAGCGCCAAAGAGCCAAGGACCGCATCGAACCCCCCCCCCCCTCCCCCCAGTTCAGACAATGAACCTCAACGACCCATGTAAGGCATGTGATCACGCGAGGTGCCAGGTTCAACCTGAACGGGAGACAACGAATGCTGTAACCTTGATGTCCTACAACAAACCCGAGCCAGCCCCTGAACCCCGGATGAATCGGGACGTGCCAATAAGCGTCCAGGAGCTTATTGACACGCAGAAATCCAGGGACACCATCTAAGTGCCCGGCTACAACAGGAGACAAACCTGGGACAGCGTAGTCATGCGAAAGGAAGGGCAATGAACCCAGGGGTTCAGACGGGACAAGTCCAGAATGAACCGCAGGTCCGCACAGTCCCGTTTCGGGACTGGGAACAGACGGGAAACCCATCTGAGGGACGTCGTCGTTTCAACCACGCCCAAACGATCCCACTCCAAGATGACCCGACAGAGCGCAGGTAAAGAGGCGTGCTCTGCCAGCCTTGAACTTCTCGAAGGAGGAGGGGACCACCCAACGCCACCACAGGCCGAAAGAAACGACCCGAAACACCCACAAATCGTGGGACCAAGCGTGTGCGAACAGCACAAGCCTCCACCTCATCGCCCCGTCAATGGGCTGAACCTCAAAAGGTTCAGGGCTGAGGGCTGAACCTCAAAAGGGCCGGCATCCCTTACGAGACCCAGAACCTCGCACAGAGCGACCATCGCGCCGACTAGACGAATGCGGGACCAAAGGTGGCGCCGAACCCGAACCGGGCACCTGTGGCCTACCACGACGAGGGGAACCCCGAGCCCTGGCATGACCCCCTCCGGGATGGTCCCCCCTTCCCCCCGGACCCCCGGAGAACCAACAAGTCAGACATAGGCCGACAAGGAGCCGAAGCAGCCTGAATATACTGGGCTACGGCAGAATCCTAAAAAACCAGAGGACAAAAAGGCGAAGACATCCTAAGAGCCAGGGCCCAGGCCGATTCCAGGGAGGAGGCAAGCACTACCTGCCGACACGTGAACCGGGAAGTATAGAACAGGGAAACCGCATCCCGCAGGATCAGCGCAAACAGCTTCAGCAAGGCAGCCGACGAGCAGGCTGCCGAGCCCATGGCACCGAACCCAGGGACGGCCCCGAGCGCCCCTACATCCTCCTCAAGCCAGTCCGACGACAGCTCCAGGAGGGAAAAGAAACGCAAAGCCGAAGCCAAAAGGCCACAGGCACGCATGTCCTCAGCAGCCTGTGCAGTTGAGAGGGAGGGAACCTGCACATGGAGCTGCACCACGCCCACATTCCAGGGAAGAGCAGGGGGCAAACAAGCACTCATTGAGGTGCTCCAGGTCACCCCCTTCCCCCAGGAAAACCTGAACCACTGTCGCAGCCTCGCGCCACTCAAGCGTGCGGGTATGAATGAACGCCAAGCCTCCAACGCAAAGACAGGACAGTCCGCCAGCCAGGACGACTCCAGAACCTCGTAACGGACAAAGAAAGGGAACCAAGCCCCAAACCTGAACGAAGACGGATTCATCACCAAGGCATAATCAGTCACGCAGGAGGCAAGCCGCAAGGGCTGCCCGCACCACAGAAGGTTGGATGCGAGAAGCCAAAAACCTCCGGAAGGACGGAACCGACGCAACCGAACCCGGGGCAGATACCAAATCCAATTCGAACGCAGAGGGGGGGGGGGGGGGGAGAAGGGAACCCCACTCCTTGTAACAACAAGCCCCGCTCAGAGGGTAGAAAAACCCAGGCAGGGTCCAGCAGGACCTTTCCCAAGTCAGCCCCTCCCCCGCCCTAGGATCCTCCTCCGCAGGACCCGGGGCCAAGTCATCTCCCAAAGCACCGGCCTCAAAAGACAAGGCTGGCACAACCTCGTAAACCAAATGGAAGGGGGCACACTGGTCAGACCCGGTGGCTTCAGCAGGAAGACTGGACTCGAATTCCTCCGTCGCCACACTGGAAGGGGCATCCCCCGAGACTACCCGAGCCTCAAGACCATCTAAACCCTGCACCGGCTCCGAAACCCTCAGACGCTTCGGGGCCAGAAGCAGGGGGAGTGGGGGGACCAGAACAAACCACAGGAGGGGAAGGACGTTCGGATCAGGACGAAGGAGGGGGCGGACTGAACTAAGGTCGAAGCGTCCCCCACCACCAAGTCAGGGGAACAATAAGCAAAACGGGGCAGCCGGGTGAGCAACCACCCTAAAACGTGCATGCAACGCCTGCACCGCCTGTACCCTCATAAGATCATCACTAGACTGGGTAAATTGAGTAACCAGCAAGCAGCATTACTCACAGGACTCAGGGTCGAGTGTCACCGACCCAACAGGCAGCATGACGGAGGCAAAGACAGTCAGGGTCACCCTGAGACAAGGGGACCGATTAACCCTCAAACACGCACGAAGCGAGGGGGGACCCCGGGGTCACATCCATCAGACCCAAGTGCCCCCAGAGGTTTCTTAGGGCCCTGAGCGCTTAACGACTTACTCCCAGGTAACCCCAGGCAGGGGTACCGTTAACCGGCGCCTAAAACTACCAAGCAAACTCACTAAAGCTGTACCCCAGGGACGTGTACACTCACGGGAACCTAGCAGGGGGCACCACCAGAGAACCTAGGTCAAGCACAAGTTGCCAAAAAGCAGGGCAGATCCCCCCACAAGGCAAAAAAGAAAACCCAGCAAGAGGACAGCGTACCCTAGAGGAACAGAGCCGGCCACTAATCAGTGAAAACAAGCTATGCAGCACCCTGTGCCCCGAACCAGTGCAAACTGCCTCTTACCCTAAGGTAAACAAGGGAGACAAAACACCCAAGCACCCTAAGGGCGGTCAAAAAACCGAGCAATAAAATGGCCAGCAGAGACAGGACCCAAGGAACTTGTGGAAAGTAACCCCAAGCCCCAAGGGCAGTACTTACAGGGCACCTAGGGAAGGGAACCTTAGGCGCATGCAGCCCGAGTACTGGAGAATAACTCCTGGCTCTCGCACCCCTAGAAGACAGCCACTACACTCAAAGCAGTGCTGAAATTATGTCTGAAGCTAGAGGACACGACCACAGCCTCTAGCATCAACCTAAGAACTAAAGGGTAGATAGCTAGCGTGTGGTCTTGGGCTCCCCCTTCCCCCCTCCCAGGGAAGGGGGGATCAGCGCAGACAGCGGAGCAGTGACGTCATGATCGTTTGCTCGTTTCGTTTAGGGGAGTTCTATCCACTTGTTCGGCTTTTGGTAGCAATATTTTCAACAGAATAAGGGTTTGTTTCGGGATGCTTATCTTTCTGGGTGCCTGACCTGCTCGATGGCAGACATAGAATGCTTCCAACCACACGGGGGTTTCTATAGGCCATTGCTTCCCTTGCCTCTTGAGGAGGCCAGGGTCTGGCTCGTAGTCTCCGGTAGGCCCATAGAACTCCATACACATGACTAATGCCAAAGTCTGACAATAGCATATCAGCCTAGTAAGCTCCGAGAAGCCGAAGGGGCTCCCTCCAGAAATTTAACTGTTTACCTTTACAAAAACCATGCTACTCATATTCTCATATATAATTCCAGATATCTTGCGGAGCATGCAAAGGCATATTTGTAAATGGATGCCATTTCTGTTAGCATCAATGCTATTTTCCGTTCACTTACTGAACTGTCCGTGATCCTGCTTAATTACAGTTGCTTACCCTTTTACTTTTATGTTCATGTTGTGCTAGTTAGTACCTATGCCACATTCTTAAGTATTTCCCCAATTACAAAGGAAGCTGTTATGAACCGTTATATTTCACAAACACCAGGTATATCAAACAATGTAAAGTTTAATAAAACTGTATTTAAACCATTAATTATTTTGCATTAAATACTTTAAATACTTCTATTTATAGTAGTCAATGTAAACATACTGACAACCATACACTTATAACTCACATATCAACTCGTCTTCTCTTTTAATAGGTCATGTTTTGCATGTTTTCATAACCAATGCTACAAATGTAACCTATTAATTTAAGAAAAGTAACGGCTCACATGCACATGTTATCTGCTGGAGAACAGACGAGCATCTTACATGTCAAGATGTACATTGCTTTTTTATTTGCACTGGTACACTTTAATATTAATGTAGAATAATACAAATTAATTCTACTGCAGCCATCCCACACAGTGGGACACTACATTACTGTGCTTTTATAAAACAGCAATTTTAAGATAGTGACATTTAATAAGATATTGGCAGAATGATTGAATAAAAATTCCGCTAAAGGCCATTTCTTTACTCAAATTTTATATTCAACAGTCTTATAAATAGTACATAAATGTGCACTGTAAGAAATACCGAGACTAAATGCAAATTGCATAACGTCACTGATTTTTATAAGGCTCTAAAAGACCCACTTTCCATTGTCCCTGATTTTACCATCAAAATATCACTTTGGAAATTAAAAAAAAAAAAATAGAAATGTGACTGCTATACCCAAAATATTATCAAAATCCTTATCATTCACAATCCAAATTAAGCTTATAAAACTAAAATGATCCCAATTTTGGTTATCCTAGATGTACAGTATAGTAAGTTATCTCAAAATGATTAATTTTTGTTTTTAAATTGGCTGGATGTTACAATAACAAAAATGATAACTTCATTGGGTTTACTTCGGACATGATCAACCGCTAGTTTTATTTTCCACATCTCGGTATCCAATTTAGCAAGTTGCACAAACAAAAAAGTTTGTTGTATTTTTATTAACCCATCTCCAGTACTGTAGAACTGTCTATAAAATTTTCAGGTCATCTATCTCAAAATGTTCATTGTGTACATCAAAATTCTTACTATAAGTTCTATATAAATATGATTTATGGTCTTATTTGTGGAGGTCCGGCCATCATTGGAGGTCGCATCCCACCAGGGCCCATCATCATTGGTCCCATGGGACCACCCATCGGAGGTCGCATTCCTGAAATACCTATATTAATTTAACATCTTTTAGTAAACTAGGTAAAACTGAGTATTAGTGATGGTACAAGAGTTGAAGAAACACGGTACCTAAGAGGCTTGGGAGAGCAAAGCTTATGTGACGTGCTCACAAGAGTTCTTTATGGATGAACAGTCCAAGATAATAGTATCTGGAACTGAGATACAGTGTCCCATTTATACAATAAGGGGTAACATTCTGCTCTGCCATGTTATGAAATAGAATGTTGCATATGAGAAGTAAACTTGATGAAATCAAAATGATTTTTTCTGAAATGTTAATAAAAGCCCTTCAAAAAAGCTTAAACACTTGAAAACTTGATATGGTTGGTAATTGAGAATACAGAAAATAACAATGATTGTTAAGTGATGATTAAGATGGATTTTTTAAAGACATTGCATGAATCAATTATCTGCAAATGACATCAAATGAAAATGGCCCACAAGAGACTAAATAAATAACACTATAATTTTTAGTGAATGCCTCAATATCATTTCAGAATGAAAATATTGCTGTGTTTTTGACACAAGATGAACTACTAGAAATTATAATTGATCACATCTTTATTTAAAAAGAGGACAGACTTAAGTAGCATACAGGAACACTGAGAAATGTCTTACCTGGCATCATACCAGGTGGCATGCCAGGACCCGGAGGGCCACCCATCATTGGTGGCCCCATCATGGGTCCTCTTGGACCCATGGGGGGCATACCCATGTTGCCTGGCATGTTTGCACCAGCCATGCCTGGAGGGCCCATGTTCCCCATTCCTGGCCCTCTTGGAGGACCTCCTGGACCACCCATGTTCTGAGGCCCTGGACCCACTGGACCCCCTGGCCCAACAGGACCTCCTGGTCCTCCTGAAAGTAAACACTTTACTTAGCATACAATAAATTCTACACTTTATTATTTTATCAAGTCATTTTTTGTCATTATTCATGCAAGTACCAAAATTAACACAATTTTTGTGAGGGGCCAAAAATGAAGAATACTTGATTCATGCTTAATAAAAACAAAATTAAATTAAGAAATCATTAAGATATCCAACAGCAGTCAACACGATGAGCTCACCTTGCATGCTGGTCGGTGGAGGAATGGCTGCTCCCTTTGGGATCTTCCCAGCTTTAAATGCAGCAGCTGTAAAACAAAAGTTTTATTACCTAATCAATCAATTATAGCAAGGAGTTATCCCTACTGGAATATCTACAAAAAACTACATAATCCTCAAGCATATAAAACTACTACTGTTCCCATCTGCATACAAAATTGTATTTTCTAAGTGACTTACTGTATTGTGCACAACTCTCACATACATAGTATACATCTCTGCATGATGGAGTATCACACTACAAATTACCGAGACCATGGATACAGAATCCAACAAAGAACTTTGTTTATATTAACAAGTTTGAGCTACTAATATAAAATCTACAGTACATTAAAAGTGTGTGTGCAAATTAGAAAGATATAGTGAGTGTGAGAGCATGGGAGTGCATGAATGCATGTATGGGTTCTGGGCATAGACAACCAGACATAAGATACAAAAGGGTTAAGGAAAACTTTCTGTAATTGGACATTGAAAAAGACAGGGTTGATATTTCACCAAGCCAGCTCTCCCAAAACTCTCATTAACTGTACATTAACTGATTCGGCAAGATTAATCAATGTAAGAAGTGCCATTAGAACTTGTCACACCATATATGACAATTCTTGAATATGCTCCACCATAGAGGAATCAGTAGCTCATTAAATATAAAACAAAGCCAGAGAAAGTCATCAGGTATGCTTCCAGACAAGTCACAGAGGTCAAAGGTTATGAGTTATTGTACAACGAAAGACTTTAGTAATCAAATCACATGTCACTAGGAAGAAGAAGAGATGAGGGATATGTGATACTGTAACCACATACAAAATTTTTAAGATAATCGACAGCAAAACACGGAGAGATTGGCATGGTTGGTACATATACAAGGGGGGACACAGATGGAAACTATATGTATCTGAATGAACCACTGACACGTTACAAAGAATTTATTCATTGTTCAAATAGCCAATAAATAGAATGTACAAGAAAGTGAAGAGGCAGAGAACACCTCCATACACAGTTTCAAATTCAATGACAACCCAGAAGATTAATTACTTGAAAACCAGTTGACTATTGTTGAGACAAAACCAAAGAGCCGAAGCTCTGTCTCTGCAAACTAGGAAAGAATATACAATTTTATATACTGTATTCTCTAATACAATGTATACTATTAGTTATAAAAATACAAAGTGCTGTATGTATGTATGTATGCAAAGAAATACACCAATATAGAGTACTAACTTGTTGCATCAATCAGAGACTGAGCTTGCTCCTCCATCCACTTCTGGTAGTATATTTTGACATTTTCCTTGTGTTTTCGCCCCTGGCAGTGAGTCTTCCGCACCGAGGGCTGTAATATCAGGTCATTTTTTTTAATTTGCAGATACTGTAATATTTTCTATTTGTTTGTTTAGTTAAATGAAACAATGACTCATAAAATGTAAGCTGGTCATATATATATATACACAAACCTGGATAAGAAAAACAGCACACAAATTGCAATAATGTATTTAAATAAAAGGGAATGCTGTATTTTAACCATCATGCAGGTAAATGTAAAAATAATGACAATAATTGTATTGTTAAAATTGTAGGAATTTGCAAAGATCTGGGATTATATAAGAACCAAGTTAATTTTAGTCCTGCATAGCCACTTGTTACACCTTTACTAAATATATAAGTGTTAATCACATAATCCTTGGCTTTGGCCCCACTTTCACCACACTTCCTGGCTGCATTTTCTGCACAAAATTATTTGCAAGAGAAAAGTATCAGTCCTATGTACAGTAAGATTCGTTATTTCATTAATGCTACAAAAGGTGAAGAATGATCGAGTTTCAATCGTATACAATTTATGTAGTTCACATATTACAACAAAAATAAATAAAAAACATCTGAAGCAAAATCAAGCTCAATCCAAATACACAAATTGCTTATCCACAATAATTCAGTGACGATGAAACAAGGGGCATCATATTGATACTAATGCTCACAGCTGGAGTAAAAATGTTCACAACTAAAGACAAATGTTTTACGGTCTCATGTTACTCTTACTTAGTGTAACAACAATTTTGATTCACCACTACTGTGCTAATGGTTGGCTAAACTTACTATACTAAACAAAAATGCAGAACCAGAACCCTAAGGCTAATTAAAGACAGTACAGTAATGTACATTTACAGTAACTTAAGAAATAAATTAAATCAAGCAATACATACTACATAAGTTCTTAATATAGTATTTATGGTACAGGGTACAGTACTACCTAAGATCATTTGGAAACCAGATACAGTATTTGTATAATGAAATACAACAGCATATGGGAATTATGCCGTTACATCTCATTATACAGTACAAATAATACAGGAAAATTCTTAAAAATTAAAATGAAGTGTTTAATGTAATGAAATGCCCCCTTTCTAGAGGGTTCACATGTGCTCCAGGCAGCAAAATTGAAATCTGGGAAATGAAAGTTTTAATTTCTTAAGATTTTTCTTGGATTTTTTTTGTTATTAGAATGAGAGTTAAAAGGAACACACACAGAACATGCTGTTACTGTAGAAAGTACTACATGTCCTTTCTACATCCTATTATGCAATCTTTACAAATATTAGCTAGCAAACATGCGTACGTTATGAAATTATCATGTATTTATAAATTCAGAATTTTCTGCACCACAATCCTATTTGAAGAGACATTTTCCTATAATTACTAATACGTAAAGTATGACATACTTACGGAGTCATGTGTGAGGTAAGTGTCGCAGTAATCACAGTAGTATCTGGAAGGTACAATAAGTAACTTGAGATTTCTGGTGAGCACCTCAATTTGTTTTACTCACTGTCCAAGTATCTCTAAGCAATAAGAATAATAGAATTGTATTTTTTTTTATAACATACTGTAGAGTACAGAATGATATGAAATACAGTACATACAAAACTACAGTAAAATCACACACAGTTTATATTGTAACTGATAAATACCATATATCATTAGGTTAGGCTGGATTAGGTTATGACAGGATAGATTATGGTGGGTTAGTAAGGTCTAATAAAAGTAAAATCTGTTAACAAAACACATTACGTGAAAAATTACATACATCTAAATCTTACTAAACAAATCAACTCTTCCATCAACCCTAGCAATAGTCAAAAGAACCTTTGAGCAAGGAAATGAAAGTGGTTATTCAACTGTACAAGTCTGGTGGCCTCCATTTGGACTACTGTAATCAAGCGTGGAGATCTCACATTAAAAAAGGAAATATTTGCAGAGGAGAAAGTTCAAGATAACACAACAAAATTAATTCCCAAAACTAAGTCAGCACTCATACTAGGAATGGTTGAGGGCCATAGGAACAATACCACAAACCAGACAACAGGGTTGATCTCATCAAGATCTTTAAAATGCTGAACAAGCTGCAGGATATTAATCCAGACCACTTTTTTAAGGCAACCGAAACACATAGAAGGAACAAAAGTGTCAAGCTCAATAAGCCACAATGTAGGACATTAAAACAGGAGATGCTTTTTCAACCATTATTATAAGTCTGATTAGTGTAGTGGCTACGTTCTTGTCTCGTAGTTGGAGATTCTGGACTTGATTCCCGAGTTGGACAAACGTGGTTAAGCAAGTTTCCTTTCTCTTAATTCTTCCATTCACCTAACAGTAACTAGGTACCTGGAAGTTAGGCAACTGTTGTGGGATTATATTGAGAAAGGTCTGCAGTTCGACTTTTAGGGGGGGGGGGGAGGACCTATGTACAAGCCTAAAGTTTATATAAAGATAAAACAAGTTTAACCAATGTAACAGCCCAAGCCATAAACGCCAAGACTGCTTCTGTTCAAAATCCAATAAAAAGATCCTTAGGAACAATGAGAAGGGACCTTTGACCAGCCACTGACTTCCTGTCCCTTTCGAGGCCACTAGAAAGACTGTGACCTTAGGTAAATTCCCCTTTCCACCACGAAACCTCTCCCTGTCATGTGGCGCCCCACTGCACAGGTCTACAGAACATTCCGGACCAGCCCTCGTAGCTGCCTCTCACGGCTAAATGTCACCTCACACGGAGCCGGAACTTAAAGCCTAGCCTGACATCCTAGACAGGGGAGGACCTGGCTCCCTTTACCCCGGGTACCGGGAAGATATTTGAGACAAACTTACTTTGGCATGGTTGAGCGTCGTCAGGTCCAGTGTTTGGGTCCCGCCGGGTCAGCTCTCCCGGCCCCCAGGAACACTCTAGTTACACTCTCACTCACGCTTCTCTCTCACACTACTCGTCATTACACTTAACAATTTTGTAACTACTACTTTGACCGATAGTCAATTAAGGCAATTAATATTATTATTTTGTAAAAATATAGCCAAATTGCCAGTCTGTAGTTCTGAGAACCATTTATTTTGCAAGTTTCCTTACCATGCAAGGCAACAACACTAATTATTTTAACTTACCTGGGCATATTTAACCTATGATATTTATTTTATATGGCATATAAAATAAAATCAAAATATAGTATGATGGGTAGAGAGGGAGAGTGGGGTGAGGGAGCGGGGGTGAGGGAGAGTGATGGTGGGGCGGGAGCAGACGACCCGGCACCGTGTGTAAGTTGTGCTCTCATGGAGCTTCTGTGACCACCTCTCTCCACCACACACACGCCCTCAACAACCCCTCCACCACCACCATGGCTCACCGGCTCCTGACGGCGGCCAGGAGGCTGGAGCGGCTGCTGCAGCACGGCCTCAGGACTGGCTCTCTGGACCCGCTGGTGGTGAGTGACTTGGCTCTATATTGTGGCGTCTTGGAGAGTCTTAAGAGTCTTGGAGGGCTGCCTCCTGCTGGGGGAGACAGCTGGTGATGGCTGCACACCCGTGTATAGGCTGGTGTAAGTGTCTGTGGCATGGGTGTCCCCGCTACTAGTGTTGGGAGACACTGCTGGGCCTATGGTGCCTAGGGTGGTCATGTTTAGGCCTATGCTTTCTCAAGCGGTACCTAGGATGGTCAAATGTAGGCCTATGGTGGCTAGGATATGTAAGCCTATGCGTTGTCAAGTGGTGAGTGTGACAGTCACGCCTCTCTCTAAGTTATATTAAACTTAATCTTTTAAGTCATCCTGGCAGGGTGTACTTTTGAGGTTATATTACGATCCTTGAGGCAGGCAGAGGGCCAGTGAGCAGGTTTTCAAGTTCAAGTACAATTACTGAGACAATAAGATACATGTCAGAAGGATAGATGTCAGAAGATGTCTCCCTCAGGTCCCTGGAGGGGCTCGCGCAGCCTGCGAGCACACGTCCACACATCACGGTACACGACTCGTTGTCTGCCTCGGATCATGTTGTGTCCATCGACGCAATGAATTATTATAAATGATATTTTACGTTATACGTTAAAATAGTTAAGACTGCATTTTGCCCCCAAGTGTGTATCATTCATTTGTCACACCTCCAAACAATTTGATGTGGTAAACTAACGATTTCCTTATGTCTGTAGTTATCAACGATGACAAATTTCTGGGCAGCGTCTTTGTTAGGCCTGACAGCCTCCCCGCGCCTCGCCACACTGCGATTGGTATTTCTCTTACATTTCTCAACCCACCTATGGTGATACTGTGAGAGATCACCCTACAGTGGTTTTGCTTTTTCACAAATGACCACCTCTGATGTACTATAAACTCTCAAGTCAAGCCTGGCCTCGGGCCGGGCTTCAGGAGTAAAGGAACTCCCAGAACCCCATCAACCAGGTATCAACTATCACCAGACAACTGTTGTTTGTTTATCCAGATCAACAATAATTTCTCAACTTTTAATTGTCTGCAATCCTTGTTTCGTAATTGCTTTCACTCCCTTGGCAACATGAGCTGCTTTGATGGCCTCTTTATTTTTTAGTATTATATAGATGGTAGATTTAGGCATACCAAACTGGGTAGCCAGAGTACACACGCTGACACCACTCACATCTTGCTATGAGTTGTATTTTTCATGCCTATCGTGGTTTCTAGTTTGTTTTCGTTTGACTCATCACTTTATGTACCATGGTGACTTATTTACTTTAAGAGTACAGTATAAAAGTTTTGTCATGCGCTGAATGACAGTTACTGAAAAGTAACTTGTTTGTTATGTACATGTGTACGTTAGTGGTGAGCAATCGGTTGACTACTGAGCTTTCTTTTTCTCGAATAAAGTATTCAAGTACAGAATTGTTCGAGTGTGGAGCCATTCTAGTGCCGAGGCATCAGTGAACTATATTAATCTGTGGTCAAAATTGCATGCCGTAACTACATTGCTGAACAAGATGCAAAATTGTTAGGTTTAATTAATAAAAACATTGAATAGTAATAGTGTATATAGTAACATATAACATGCATCTACCTTAGAGAAGACAAATTAGATTAATTGAGGACTTGCATGATATAAGCCTTGTCAGTGTACCTGTGTTGAGGGGCATTAAGATGACATCTTTATCATTACCTTCCCAATTTCTAATCATTGAGAATCATTAGTTGAGGAAAATAGAATAGCCATGTAGGATTTTTTGTTAAGATCCTTGAACATGAGAGCCATCCATTGAGCACACAGCATCTCTTGCACTAAACTGACTGTCACACTCGGGAAGTTTGCTGCTTGAGGAATAGGCCTCTCATTTGTTTGAATTTCATCCTTAATTGTGTTACGTTGTGTATAATTGTTGAAATAGAAGTTTCTTGCTCATTACTTAACATGGTTTAATGTGACAGTTGGTTGACATAATAGTGTTATGTTAAGTTGTTGTACAGTACAGTACTGTATAATGTATAGTATTATATCAAATAACTAATTTAACAGTTTGAAAACTTATTCCAATCCTGCCTATCCTTCCAATCTTTCATGGGGGAGGAGGGGGGGGGCAGTCCTAAGAATTTTTTCTGGTGTAATTTATCAAGCTTTACAAAGTGTAATGCAGTAGTTTATTATTCTACTACCAAGGCTGTAAACCTGCAGCTACCTTTAGCCACTGCAGTATTTTTCTGAAATGGAAAATAAAATTTTCCTTTGAGGGAGAAAAAATTTGTGACAATTCTATTGTTTTTGCTCTACTAAACCTAGCTAAATCTAACCAGTTCTATCCTGACTTTACATAATACTGTATCTGATCCCCCAAAATACAAATAAGACTGTGGTAGTGGTTTCGTATAAGGTATTGTAGCCTATAAAGTTTCTAGACTTTCTTGGCACCTGTATATAGTACACTTATGGCCCATAGTAGATTTGGTTTGATTCAGTTAAGTTAGTCTTACATAACTCAGCCACACTTCTGTAAGACACAGCATAATAAAAAAATAATATAACGAATAACATTTTAAATTTCCCATACCCTAAACTGACTTTGATCTGCAGGTAGGACAGCATCTGGCTCGAATAGAGCTACCATGTAGCATGACACTTCTTCAGCAGTGGCAGCAGTTCTGCCAGAAACCACCTCGGGGTTTTGAAAAATATTTCCGAGACGGAGCTGGTAAGCAAGCGCAGCCAAAAAATGCTAAGCCAGCTTCTAAGGGTGATGCACCAGCAGAACCTTCACAAACTACAAATAAGCCTTCAAGTTCAAAGGATCCATTTAACATCAACTTGTTTAGTCCAGGCACTAAGTAAGTTTTATTATTGATGGTTATAGTACTGTATCTGTATGTGATGGAAAATATTAGGAAACCTTGCAGTACACTCTTGATCTATACATTTCTCTATCCGGCTCTTGCCACCCATTTACACGGGTACCATCATTTGCCCTATTTCCCATTTTTATGGGGTGGTGAGGCAAGAATCCAGAGGAAAATAGAGCAGTGTAGAGGGAAGAATTTAAAAGAAACAAAATAAGACATCCATTCACCGTACTCATGGTTCTGTATCATGTTAAATTGGCACAGTCACACTAGCAAATTATAGAGATCCTGTGCAGAAGTTTTGTTTTGCTTAGATTTGGGAATTGAATAGCATTGATCATCAATAAGTAGTACATTACTGTATTACCATTTGCTAATGTTTTATTTGTATTTTTTTTTTAGGTCTGGGGGTGGCGGAAGAGGAGGAAGTGGTAAACCAATAGGGGACAGTGGTGATCGAGACCGGTGGATGGCTTTGGCTGCCATTGCTGCCATGGGCTTCCTTGGGGTGGCAGCATACTACCAGCTGGGCTATCGAGAGATAACGTGGAAAGAGTTTGCAAAAAAGTGGGTTTTATCATAAATCTTAATTTTTCTAGTGGTACTGTGCTTTGTTCTACCATCTCTATCAGCAGATGATTGTGGATACCTGGTATGGTCTATTGAATTAACTTTATTTGGATAATGTGTAGTATAATATACTGTAAATGCCGTGTATAATTCTATGGTTTTAATGGATTTTTTTATACGTACTACATAATAATGCCATGTACAATTCCAAATATTAAAATCATGGGTCTAAGCACCTACATTACTTGCTTGTGCTGGTTGGGTTGTGGACTCTTCCTCCTATGCCCCAAGGGGACGGTACAGTTAGGTCCCTCCCTCTCACCAACCAGAGCTTTGTACTCCCACCATCTTTACATAGCTGTGTAGTCCCTTCCTCTGAAGTGAGAGTCTGCATCTCTTATATTTGATTTATTGTCAACATACAGTGCTCAGGAAATGGTTTTTGCTCTGTGGCAGAGCTTAGCAACTGGCTGCTGCTCTTCTGTAGGTAAAGCATAATTCCAAATCTAAAGTGTTGCTTGATGATGCAGTCTGCTTTATGCTTGATCCTGCTTCTGCATTGGATTCCAGGGGCCAGATTCACAAAGCAGTTATGCAAGTACAGTACTTACAAACATGTTCATCTTTCCTCAATCTTTGACGGCTTTGGTTACATTTATTAAACAGTTTACAAGCATGAAAACTTTCCAATCGACTGTTGTTATTGTTATAGACAGCCTCCTGGTGTTCCGAAGCGCATTAACTGTTTAATAGTTGTAAACAAAGCCGCCAAAGATTGAGAAAAGATGTGCAGGTTCGTAAGTGCTTGCGTAACTGCTTCGTGAATTTGCCCCCAAGCCAGATTGTAAATGTCTCCAGGCAGGGGGGTTCTTGTATACTTTCTCCTTGATTTGAGAGTAATGCTTTCTCATTTTTGGTTTGAGTCTGGTTTATCCATGTCATGGTGGATGCTGTCCTGGTGATCCAAAGCGTCTTCCAGTCTCGCCTGTTTGCAGTTTGGGTTCTGCTCCAGGATGATACATCTGCTTTGGGCTTCAGTATCTGATCCTCTCATCCACTTGGCTGGTTGCCAGTCCTGTATTTTCAGGAGGCAGTAGCTTCCATTTGTTGATTTAAATGTGCTATAGTGAAGGACTCTCCACTGATTGTTGCATGGGGAGTTTCTAAGGAGGATTTCATATCATATCTACATGGAGCAGGTGACATTGCTACTTCTGTGGGTTTCCTATTCGCAAAACATTCTTTTTGGCAATGTCCCATTCTGACCTTTATGTTTACAGTTTTTGTTTTTTGTTTTTTTGGCACCTTTGTCACTGGCTGCCTTCCCAGGATTTCCCACCTTCACCACCAGCATGGTCGTTTGGGTGGCTTTCATCTGGGTAAGCTATTTCTCACTTAGAAACACTAGGTCCCCCATAACAGCGTCTTTCAGTCTTTCTACTGTTGGCCCTGCTGTTTCTGGAACCCTACTCTGCTGTTTATGAAGTTTTACTCATTGTTTATCACTTCATCATGCTTGCCTTGGGAAGATTAGATTTGAATACCTCAACCCGAAATGGGCCGGGTTTGGCATCGTGGGCAGTTCTGGTTCCTTTGGGTACGTCCCTTCCACCTCTCTCGCGATCGCTGGGTTTGGCATCCGGGTGCCTTGCGTCGGCCGCTGCGTCGCCGGCTTCCTCTTCAGGTATTTCGAGGTTCAATGCCTTGGTGCCTACCCGATCCCTCACTCGATGTGTTCACAGACGCGTCGTCTCTTGGCTGGGTTTTGTGACCAGTGCTCACCAGGCCAGCCAGGGGTGGTGGGATCTATCTATTGGGCCCAAACAGCATGGTGCAGGAGTTAGCGCCAGTGTGGATGTTGCTCTGAAGGGTTAGTCACTCGCAGATCGACGATCTGGCTTGATTCGGATTGCTCCACAGTGGTTCGTTGCCTGAATCGCGGGGATTCGATGTGTTTCTTGGATCTTTGAGGCTGGTCGCTTCGGGTGACTTGTCTGCCAAGTTATCTGGGCTTGGCTCTCCTGGCCGTTCACGTTCGGGGGGGGGGGGGGGTCCAACATCATGGTGGATGGCCTGTCATGGTTCATTCCCCTGTCCACGGAATGGACAGTCGCCGCCAACTTGTTTAGTTGGCTCTGCCGGATGTACGGGCTCCTAGGGTGAACCTCTTCGCGGCGGCATTGTCGAGGTGTCTCCTGGTATATGTGGTGCCCTTCCCCAACTGCGAGGCCGGCAGGGTCGATGCCTTCAGGCAGGACTGGTCTAAGTGGGGTTACTTGTACCTCTTCCCCCCGGTTCTGCTGTTGCTCCAAATTCTAGCTCGCTTGGAGACTTGCCAAGGGATAGTAGTCCTGTTGGCCCTTTGATGGCCGGCTTAGCCTTGGTTTCAGGTGCTGCTTGCGCGGTGTCTGAACCCAGGGGTTTTCCAGCGGCTCCGCCTTTTTTGGCAGATTGGACCAGTCCGTTACATAACTGGTTCGATCTTCTCCTAAAGTCTTTGCGTCTGATCTTTCTGACGGGGTCTATCACCATTTGTATGGTGATTGGGTGGCTTCGTTGATGGTGTCCTACCTGCGTACTTCTTCTCAACGGCAGTATAAGGTTTCCCTGGCGCTCCTTTCATTATTTCTTATCCCTCCGTAGGTTTCTTCCGTTTCAGATAAAGTCGTCTTGTTCTTCCTTTAGTGGTTGTTTCAGGACTGTCATCTTATGCTGAATACTGTCGTCTCATATCATGTGGCGCTGCCGGAGCTGCTTCAGCTTGCGTTCGGGGTAGATGTTACTTCTGCTCCGTTCTGCATGCTGTCTCGTGCATTGTTTCACCTCCGGCCTGCTCATGTGCCGACTGAGCCTTTCTGGTCGTTGGACAGGGGTGCTCTTTTCTTTCTTCTAGAATAAGACTGCTGCTTTCCAGAGGGGTCCTTGGATTGTTGATGCTTGGTTGGTTCGGCCAGGGATGCATCATGTGTTTGGTTGGGCTCTTTGCCGTTACCTGTGCACCATGGCCTCATTGGCCGGGGATGCCCTTTGGGTTGACCCAGTTTACCTTTTTCCCTGTTCCAGGGTTCATGGTCTCCCAGGTCGTCCGCAGGATTATTCGGTCCAGCCAGCTTGCAGTCTATCCTCGTGCCCAAGATGTTTGTAAGTTTGCTGCGTTGGCTGCTGTCTTCAGTAACATGTCTTGGGCTGACATTTGGGCACAAGGTTTTTGGAGGTCGAACAGAGTCCTGGCCGCTCGCTATCTTGTCAATGTTCCTGGCCCTAGTCGGGCATGTGTCGCATTGGGTCGGCGGTTGCAGCCAGTTGTCTCGACTTCGAGTTGAGTAGTGAGCGGCGACCGCCTCCTGGGTAAGTTCCTCTTGTTTTTCTCTTTGGTGAAGTAGCTCCGGGGAGCCAAAGGGGCTCCCCCCCCCCCCCCCCCCTCCAGAAAACCAGCGTTGAATGTAATGAAACAACATTTTTTTAGTGTGAGACCCGGAGGCTTCCCAGCAACCCTCCCTCCCTCCGGTCGCTATTTTTTGTGAGTTTTGACATCCAGCCTCAGAACTAGGGGTGTGAATAGCCGGCACGGGAGGGGTCTAGAGACAGACAGACAGCAGCGCGGTGACGGTTGTGACGTCTTGCTCGTTTGCTCATTTTTCATTTGGGGAGTTCTGTCCAACAGTTTGGCTTTCAGTAGCAATATTTTAACCAGATAGGGTTTGTTTTGGAATGCCTATCTTTCTGGGTGCCTGACCCGGTTGATGGCAGACATAGAATGCTTCCAATCACATGGGAGTTTCTATAGGCCATTGCTCCTCTTGCCTCTCGAGGGGGCCAGGTTCTGACTTGGGGTCCTAGGTAGGCCTAAGAACTCCATTAGCTTTGATGCCAGGGTCTAATATATTCATGTCGGCCCGGATAAGTCCGAGGAGCCTCCGGAAAAGCCACATTTATTCACTTTTTCACTCCTATGTTTTTATCCCACCCAAAATCTCTAATTTAACAATTATCCAGTGCCTCCCAACAACTAGTATAATCTGATAAGTGATCTCTTTAAATATCCCTATGTTCTGGTTCAGTGTTGTTGCACTAAACTCATTTCTGTGAATTTATATCCCTCTTATAGTACAGTGACCCAGATTGAGCTGCATAATCTAAATGGAGCCTAACATTAGGTTATGGGGTTAGGGAAATATCTTTATACCCTAACTTAGTTCAATACAGTATTGATTTAATAGGTTGATTTTAAAGCTGGTGTATTTAGACATGATTGCATTGTTATATATACTTTTGTTTGGGTCTGTAATGAAGGTTAAGGTCCATTTGAAAGGTCAAGAAGCATTTCATTCATTTCTGACAAATAATAAATTGGATGGTTATTTCAGATTGTGTCTAGGAGACAGGTGCTAATGTGAGATTTGGTGTGAATTTTATGTGGTGCTAAGCTTTTTCTATACTTTTATATAATTGGCATCTCTGTAAGGTTATTTAGACACTTGGTTGCAAGAAGTGAAATTTATGACCCCTATATGACCCTAAAGAAATTTATAACCCCTATTATTTGATAGTTTTAGGAAAATTAAGCAGTTAGTACTAAGCATAGTGGTTCAGTGTGGTCCCATCTACAGTATTCTTGTATATGATTACTTTACTTTCTTGAGGGTTATCTTTATTTTTCTTATGTTAGAAGTATGGAGGAGAGAACTATAGGCAATTGCTCTGCAGAAGTGAGCGTAGTTAAGACTTGATACACTAACTTCACTTCATCCGTCATTAAGCTTGGGATGTATTAATACTTACCATATTCAGTACTATATTTCTATATAATTACACATTTATGGTGTTGCTAGAAAGACATTTATTTATGTTTAAGAATTCATTGTTATTTCCAAGTGCTGGGTATTTACTTTGGTATTTCTTTTATAGTTACCTGGCCAAGGGCATCGTTGAGAAGCTGGAGGTCATCAACAAGAAATGGGTTCGGGTGAAACTGATGCCGGGTAACCAGGTTGAAGGGGCTGTAAGTATCCATTGAGGTGGCAACAGTAGTAATGTGTTCCAGTATGTCTGCAGCGAGGTGTGCTTAACCCTTAGACCGCTAAGGGCCTTTTGGCCTTCAACACCCACACGCGCAACAAAAACAAATCCAAAAAATTCTTTCATCTTATAAAAGTGTTCATTTGTGTTCCCTGATCATGGGAAAAATTAAAAAAAAATCGTAGGTGGCATATTTTGGCCACGATATTGCAAGGAAGTCTGGCAAAAAAAAAAAAAGTGTTGACAGAGCAGTCGCCAGATGAGGTCTGCTCTGCCCGAGCTGTCAGGCAGAGGGATGCCACAAAGATATTATTACCTAATTATTTCAATGTCTCTTGATTGTTTTTTTTCAGTAATATTACTCAATAGTGTGTATTGTGATATATAATAAAATGTGTGAACCATCGCTGTACTCAAAATTATGGTGTGCATATAAGTGATTCAATTATTATGTTCATAAAACAATAAATAGTTTTGCTGTTATTACACTATATACACAGGTTATATACAAGTTTCTGCATGTTTTGTTCACCATAACAAACCACTAAGTTGGTATTGAGTCAAAAAGCAACGGAGTGCCTTCACTCACGTGCCAGCCAGCCACTCGTCACTACTCCCTCCCTCACCTCACTCGCCCACTTACTCCTCCCACCATACTGTTTTTGCTTTTATTCACTATACATAGACGTTATATATAAATATCCATGTTTTGTTCACCATAACTGTACATCTAAGCTTGTATGGTGAGTTCAGGCAATAAGAGTCACACAGTCAGCTGGTGACTGCCGCCGTCACTGGTTCAAGGCCAGATGCACTAATATTTCTTGTCCAACAATACTGTTTGTGGTGTTATTACACTATATACACACATTATATATAAGTATCTACATGTTTTATTCACCATACCTGTACAAATAAGCTGGTATGGTGCCCAAAGACCATAGTGGCCACCAGTAAACATCATAACAAGTTATGCAGACGACGCACCTCCCTCACCAAAATGGCGGCTCCCAATATACTCCTGTTGCTGTTATTACACTCTATACACACGTTATATATAAGTATCTACATTTGTGTTGACCATAGCGAACCCCTAAGCTGGTATGGTGAGTCCAGTCAATAAAAGGTGGCCACACACAGTCAGAAGATGCCACCTCCCTCCCTCCTTCCCTCAGTATTACTCCTCCCATCATAGAGCACAGCGCTAAATATCACCACAATCCTGCTGTTATCAGAATCCTGGTCAGTTTTATAATAATAATTTATTTAGGAAAAGTACATACATAGTTGCAGAGTTACAGTACAAACATTGTTTGATTTAAAGATAGAGGTAGTACATACAATACCTAAAGCCACTAGTACGCATAGCATTTCGGGCAAGTCACAGTCAGGGGTCTTCTGTAATACTATCATTGCTAAATAATAGCATGTACATATATATTTTGACATTTTTAGGCGATGCAGTGTTCACAAGCTGAACAGCGGTGCTGTGAGCTCATGCTGTGTGCGCCAGCCTTGGTGGCTCACTCAGTACTGAGGCTCTCGCACCCCAGAATGTTGTCCACGATTTTTTTTTCTAGGTGGCGTCTGGTAACTATGGGTCATGGGCTGTGAGAAGTTGTCGTGTCTTCCCTGTATGTACACTGTATGGATGGTGTGGGATATGCATGGATAAATATATAAGAGTTAAAGATGTAGAAATGGTCATTCTGAGATGTTGAAAGATTGCACTGACATTAATTTATGGTAGGAGCATGAGGCCCAAGAAGATTAATACTTTTTAACTGATTGATGAAGCTAAAACAGTCTAATTTCTAAATTTCTGTAAATCCACTGAACTTGTTAACCCCTCTGTGCTCCTTCATGACAAAAATCTTGAAATACATAAGCAGAGTGTAGGCAGTGGTTATCAGGGAACCAACCAGAGATCACCTCGGCCAACTAACCCGTCACTCAACACAATAATTGTTTAGCTTGTACATATTTTATTGTCGCTTAGCAAATTTCCTGACGAAAATTGTGCTAGTAATGTTTGGTTTCTTTTTACAGCTATATAGATCTATCACTTGCAAACATGTTCATACCTATTATTTACCATAAATATATAGATGAAGAATTGTAAAAAAATGTTATAAACCTTCATTTACTTGGCAATGTCACACTTCAGCTATAATGCATATACCATTTATTATTCATTTGTGCTTTACAGAAATTTATTTTTGAAGGTTTTGACGCAAAATTAATATTAATAAACCAATAAATAAGTTGAAAACTTTGGAACATCATAAACATTTCACTCGGTGCGGAGCAGGGCCCGGACTATTTACAACCGGTGCACGGGAAGGAACCAAACTCCGTGAATGTTGACTGCGATGGTGAGCAAGTGTGAAGATGTGGGGAATAAGTGTGAACAGCACAGAACTACTGTCATACTTCATGTATGTGTTTGAATGATAACTAGTGGGAAAAGCACTTTATACCTGGTTTTAAAGCAGTGGAGTGCTGCTGCAGCTGTAATGTTGCAGTGTAAATACTGTATGAAGGTTTGGGTACTGCAGTATGTGGTAGTATATGTATTTGGGTATTTTTTATTATAATTTTTTCCCATTATCCTTTTATTTATTTCTGGTAGATGCCTCCTTGCCCATGAGAGTGGGAAAAATTGGGGTAAGGGGTAGTGGTGAAGATGAAGATATACAGTATGCTTACCAAATAACAAATGGGACTGAGGGGACAATGTTTTTTTACCCAAAAGTGCATACTGTAGAGGAGTATTATTGAACCTATCACATAGTCATTCATGGTGAACTTGTGCCACTTTCACACCACTAGCTGAACTGTGTATACTCTGAACTTATAATATGTTCAAGATCTTTCTTAAGCTTTGTCCCAACGCCACAAATTTGCTGATTGTGTTGAGCATTTAGGTGCACTTGTTGACACTGCCTGCAGCCCCACAACTTCCCTCACTAAAGGAAACCAGGATATATTGACTGTCTTAAAACTAATAAGAACATATTTTCTTACACTTGTATCGTCAATTAGAAATGTCTGCATAGTATAATTCTACCACACTGATATTTTAGGTACAGAATTGCTGAAAAGTGCGCAACTGGTTAATGTTTTGCAGAGCAAACATTATTATTTGAGTATGTTATCACCCGGGAACAGGGGCTGTGAAGAAAATGTTTGTATTTAAAGCCTTGTTCTCAATTGCAGACGACACTGTGGTTCAGTATAGGTTCCGTTGATGCCTTTGAGCGTAATGTTGAGACAGCACAGATAGAGTCCGGCATTGAACCAAGCAACTTTATCCCAGTTGTATATAAGAATGAAGTGGAGGCATCTACCTTTACATCCTTCTTACCAACGCTACTAATAATAGGTATAGTAGTGCCTTTTTGAGATATAACTTTTAAGACGTTAATATTAAACATTTGTCAATCGTATTAAAAAACATTAATATTAAACATTTGTCAATCAGTATAAAATGATAGTTTTAATAGCTAAATTATTACATTTTTATTTCTACTGCAGTGCCTTGTGCAAATTTTATACATTATTAAATGTAGAAGGGACATTTTTTTTTCGTGTTTTATCTCTGGCGTTTAATTTTTTGTCAATTATCCTTTAATTTTGCATTATTTAATCCACTCAAAACAATGGCTTTTAAAGGCAAATATTTTTAGTTAAGGCAAAATAATTATTTTTTCTGAGTAGGAAATATACAGAATGGGTTACCAAATTATATAATTAGGTATAATGCCATGTTTCATTTAAAAATAGAATTGGTAAGTAGTTCTCTTTGTAGTTCTCTCTGTAGTTCTCTTCTAGTCCAGGCCTTACAGTGTACAACTTTAAGTTTTACATAAACAAAAATACCTAGTTTAGATCTAAAGGTCTATTGCTGTTTGAATTCCCTGGTAATGCTTTGTAAAAATATGCAGTGCCAATATTAGGTTCTGGGAAGCTTTTGAAGGACAGCCCAGAGAGGTATTTCATTACATTCAATACTTATTTTTAGACAACACGCATGCACTTTTTGAAATACCCTTGTACTATGCTTAGTTTCATTGATACATCTCTGGATACTTTTAGGCTTTTTGATCTTCATGATGAGGAGATCCGCACAGATGATGGGAGGGTCGGGTGGACGAAGGGGCGGAGGCCTTTTTGGCGGGGTTATGGAATCTACTGCCAAGATGGTCAACCCTGCTGATATTGGTGTTAAGTTCCAGTAAGTTAGGTTTAGTTTGCCTTTTGAACAGCATTTGCATGGATTGATTATTGATTTATGGTTTAAATATTTTTACTTCCATAAACGTGTGTTTCTCTTGGCTGTAGTCCCGTGCCTTGGTTTTCTGCCATTTATATCCAAATTTTTCTCAATTTTTATTTTATGAAACCTATTGGTACAGTGGTACCTCAGCTTATGAATTTAATCCGTTCCCAGAAACAGCTCGTAAGCCGAATATTCGTAAACTGAAGCGAAATTCCCCATAAGAAATGATGGAAATTAATTAATCCGTTCCAGACTCCCCAAAAAATTAACTTCAAAGAAAATTTTATACCTAATTCACCCAAATCTTCAGTGCTAAAGTATGTACAAGTTATTACTTACCTTTACTGATGACTCTTATTGGCGTATGGAAGACGGTGAGGAGGGAAAAAGAGGAGAGGTGTTAGTGTTTGGAAGGGGAGTCCCCCCTTTCATTATAACTTCAGGCAGTGATGGCTTTTCTGGGATACACTCTCTGGCACGTTTTGCCTGCATACTACTAGGACCTGCTTGTGGCTCACTGCTTGTTTTTCTCACTAAAAACCTGTTTAGCGACACTTGTTTTTCCCTCATTGTAACCTTTGTCTGAAGTGAGACATCAAATTGTCATTGAAAAGGTTAACACAACGGTCTGCTACAGCTTGATTTGGGTGACACTTTTCAGCAAAACTTTGCAATTCTTCCCATACTGTACACATTTTCTTAATAAATGAGAAAGGGACATCCTCTACTTTATATCAACAACCCTCATACCATTTTCATATTTACGAATGATCTCTTGTTTTTCCCTCCATGGTCATTTTCACGTGTTTTCTCGGCTTGAACCTTACCACTGGCTTTCTCGGGACCCATGGCGGGATATATAATAACAAATTTTATGTTCAAATAGCCAAAAATCCCCCCATAAAACTAATTCTTTACAAAGAATTCAGGCGCGATTGTCACTAGGTGGAAGGCACTGGTAAACTGAGGCACGATCACCGTGCCACCAAGCGCTAGGCCGATCCATACGCATATCAACAAACTTGTTTCCCGAGGCAAAGTTCGTAACCCAATTCGAATTTTCCAAAGAAATTGGGCTTGTAACCCAAAAAGTTCGTAAATAGGGGCATTTGTAAGCCGAGGTGTCACTGTACTACTGTATATTGAAAAGTAAGTTTATTTTTAAAATATTCTCAAAGGTGTTTAATATTGTTGTTGCTAATGGAAATACAATAATAGTTGCAAAGAGATTGAGAAGATTGAATATAGTGAAACATTGGATAGTAGGGGCTTAGACTTAATCAAACTAAGTGGGTTTCCATTATGTATTATACAAGCTGAATATGTTTTGGATGTACCGTTTCATTTTTTACTAAGTTTATTACAGTATATACTGATAGTAGAGGTATTTACCTGCTGTTGACTTGTTGCAGAGATGTTGCAGGGTGTGAGGAGGCTAAAGTGGAAATTATGGAGTTTGTCAATTTTCTGAAGAACCCCCAACAATACACCGAGCTTGGTGCCAAGATCCCCAAGGGTGCTATTCTTACAGGCAAGGAGCACACTCTTCATTCATGTATTTTTTTGGTAGTGCAGTATAGTTTAGCGAAAACATTTTTTTTACTAGACTTGCCATACTTTTAGCACCAAAAGTAAATGGGTATCTTGCTAGAGAGACAATGAGCTCCTTGTTTTTTTCTATTTTTTCATTAAAGTTTCTGTGCATTTTTTGGTAACAACTTTCACCAACTTAAAACACTTTGGACAACAACAACAACAACAACAACAACAAATGGCCGAGGACCATAACCTTATTATGTTTTACTGAGTTGTAATGGGCCGTCTCAATTTTTTTTTTTCTTTCTTTGTTCCTCTCGTGTCTCTTGAAGTTTCTTTGTGTGTTTCTCACTCATTCATACTGTAATTGCAAAGGCAAATTCCATATCACATGTTCTTGCTTCTTGATACAAGCTTTACTTTCATGTTAGTTACACCAGCTTGTAGAAATTTTTGGCAAGTTTTGGATAATTCTGCTGCCTTTTTGACATAAGACAGTTGAAATGTCTTGAAGTTATTGTAGATTCAGATAGAGAAGTTCTTAGAGGGGAAAAAGTATCAGAAATTGGATAAGTAAAAATATGTATATAAACTATAAATTTTGAAATGTTAAGAGCTTGTAAACATTGCACGTCTTATATTCCTGATCTGTTCTTCAAATTATTGTTATCTTGTTATCTTTTTTACTACAGGACCCCCAGGAACAGGCAAGACACTTCTGGCTAAGGCAACTGCTGGTGAGGCCAATGTACCTTTCATTTATGTCTCGGGTTCTGAATTCCTCGAGATGTTCGTTGGTGTTGGTCCTTCGCGTGTAAGTAATTTTAGTGCCTATAATCTAATGTGTTTTAATTTTAGTAGTGTAGTGTTTATTCTAAACTATTGATACATTTTCTGAGCTATTCAATAGTTTACTTCCTAAGGCAAGATCCTACTGGTCCCCTTGGAAGGATCTCCAACAGTTGGGTCAGACTTAAGAGTTCTCCTTTGGTTCAGTTGTGATTTATTTAAACTTCCATATGGGTCATCCTGGTACTAAGGAGAATGACTTTTAAAGGGTTCAATAAAAACAATGCCCCTACAATTGCAACTTGGCATTTTGTCACAAAATAGTACTCTTACTGACTGTTACTTAGGATGAACACTCATCCTAACTGCTACACTGGCCACACAATGTGGCAGCACCTGCACCGCAACGGTGTCTCTTACCTCGACCCCATTTGCACTCCTGACTGGTGCCTGGTTGACCTTCAGTTCAGGAATATTTTTTTTTTTTTTTTTATTATTTTTTTTTTTTTTTTTTTTTTTTTTTTTTTGCATATCATGGGCATCTTTCACTTTAAACATTTCTTAGGGTTATTTGTGGGAAGACTTAACACTTGAAAGCTTGCTATTTCATTCTAAATTTAGTTCCTAGGTCACTTACAAGACTTAAAATCTGGTTGTCTAGGAAATTCAACCCCCAAAAATAAAGAGAGTACCGTACTGGCTTTATTTTTTGAATGACCATAGTTTGGGACTCTGACAGTGTCTTAAGTCTTTCTTTATTTGTTTTGCATTGATTGTGAGTGATGTCAGTGGTGATCCAACTCACAGCAATGTTTGTGTCACTGATGTTACTAGTGAGGTCACACACAGTGATGTTTATCACTGATGTTACTGATGACATCAGCAATGGTATGGCTTGTCACCAACCCATTCTCTTGTTTAGATGGTACCTATTGTGATGGTCGTCAATAGTCACGAATTCATACGTACAGTACTTAGCTTTTAGATAGTAGTATACTGACTGACTAGTAAGGAATTCTTTTAAAATACATGAAGTTAAAAAACTAAATATTCTTAGGCCTAGTATAGCTCATACATATACTATATTAGGCCTCAGGTATGGTATCATGTATTAGGCCTAGAAAGGTCAAATTAGGTTAGTTTAGTTTGTCAAAGCAACACATGGCAAAAATAGTTTTCCGGTTTGTCCAACTCAATAGTGCCGATTTATACTTTCTAATTTTGTTGTACGTCGGTATATGTACTATGGTCTTCATCGTTACTATAAGTACATGTACAGTACTACCAAAACAAGAGGATGGGCTGTTGTCACTGATGATGTTACACAGGGTGAGGTTTACTGCTGATGTTATGTACTGATGAGAATAACGGAATGGCTCTGCTGCAGGCTTCTGTGCTGTTGTAGATGCTGTATTCAAAACAAGAACAGCAGTGATAGTGAGAACAGTGGTACCAGGTAGCTGGGCCGGGAGCTGGAAAGTGTGAGCGGGGTGGGGGTGGGGGGTTGATTCCACTAATCTGTTACCAGTGTTAATGGTTTGTTGTAGTTTGCTTGTCATTGGGAAGGAATGCAGTACAAAACACCTGTGGCCTTCTCTTCTTTTCTTAATAAAATATATAATACATGCCTGGGGCCACATAAAGAGCTATTGTGTGTGTGCATGCTGACACTGATCTTCTCTCATCGTATGGGTCTTCAGCTACCTCGAACTAGTACACAAGGAGTGCCTTATTCCGAAAGATGCTGAGTTGATAAGAGTAGGCATAGCAAGGCGTCTCCCCCCCCCTTCCCCACCCATCACCAAGATGTTCAACACATGTCCCTTCCAGGGCCAACTGACAAGGCTTTGCATAATTGCATTCATCTTTGCTTGGTTATCTGTTGCTATGACACAGCAATATGTTCACTGTATGTGAACATATTTGCTGATGATGCCAAGCTACTCGGGAAGATAAACACTTGGCACATGGAATTTAATGTGAATAAATGTCATGTAATGAAGTCTTGAATAGGAGAAAATAGGCCACACACAACCTATACAGTCTGTGAAAACACTTCAGAGAATTCTGATAAGGTGACTGTCAGGTTAAGCTTCATTTGTAAGTGTATCCTCCCAGCAAAGTATTAGTGAAGGCAGTGCACAGATTTCTTGCTGTGCTGCTGCTTCCTTTTCCATTTATTATTATTATTATTATAACTTGGTGGTGTGGCCACCACCACAATGGTGACTAGGGCAAGGAAGGCTTGCGTTTATTGATTATTAGGTTTGTGCTTACCTAGTTGAACTTGAATGTAACACTGTCAATTTTCATGACTGAGTGAGTCCTCTTGACAGTTTTGTGCTTGTAAGTAGACAATTCAATGTGAGGTAACACTGGGTAGATTGACAGTCTCCAGTGATGCCCAGCAGGATCATACACGGACACTGTCACTGGTATTGTGTTTTCACAAGATCAAATATTGATTTTTTACACTAAATATGTTCTCTTACATGTTGATTACTTCATTTACTGATACTTGTTCAAATATTTTTCTCTATTTTTAATATTATTGAGGGTGAAAAAATTTGTCGATAAGTACATTACACTCATATTCTCTTTTCCTTGTTCTCATGTAGTCAGTAGAGATGAGACAAAAATTAGTTTCTACCACAGTGAAGGACAGTTTTAGAGGGATTTTCTTTCTAGTTTCTTTACAATGATTTAATACCGTGTATATTCTGGTTTTCCATTCCACTCTCATAGAACAACAAAAATATTCTAAAATATTTTTCAAAAAGTCTAATATCTGATCATATTATAAAACACCTGGAATGATTTCTAATATAAATAGAGGCTGAGTAGACATTTTAACACCTGTTAACACCTTAACAGGTGAGGGACATGTTTGCAATGGCTCGTAAGAATGCTCCATGTATTCTCTTCATGGATGAAATTGATGCTGTTGGCCGTAAGCGAGGTGGACGAAGCTTTGGTGGCCACTCAGAGCAGGAGAACACACTGAACCAGTTACTAGTAGAAATGGATGGTAAGCTTATATTATTGATTAATTATTAGTATGAATATTAATCAGAAAATACTTAAATTGCAAAAATAGGAATTCATACTTATAATCATGACAACGTACAAGTTTAGTAAACTGCCACTCCAGTTTATCTTTCTGACATTCTCATACCACCCAAGTGGCACTTCACCCACTCCACATGTAATGGGAAAGGTGTACAAGAGGGTGTACATACAGGGGTCCCGGTAGTACAGTCGGGTTTGTTCTCGGAGCACAAGTAAGAATTCCCGGGCGGGACAGAAATGTTGGGGCACATTTTCTTTCACCTAATGCCTCTTCACCTGGCAGTGAGTAGGTACTCAGGAGTTAATCAGCTTGTTGTGGGTTTGCATTCTGAGCGGGGTCAATAATTCAGCCTTTGGGGGGGGGGTTACAGTACCTCGATAAAAGGAGCCAAAATCATGTAGGAATACACTCTGGCTTCCTGTCTCTCAACACCATGAATTATTATTATTATTATTATTATTATTATTATTATTATTATTATTATTATGTGGTATAAAAAATATCAGTGTCTGGGAAGGGGAGAAATAAACTAGAAAGAAAACGAAAGAAAAGATGAAGGCAGGCATTAGGAGCCAAGCGGACAGCACGTTGGACTTGTGATCCTGTGGTCCCGGGTTCGATCCCAGGCGCCGGCGAGAAACAATGGGCAGAGTTTCTTTCACCCTATGCCCCTGTTACCTAGCAGTAAAAATAAGTACCTGGGTTGATTGTTGACCAGACCACACACTAGAAGTTGAAGGGACGACGACGTTTCGGTCCGTCCTGGACCATTCTCAAGTCGATTGTGAATGACAATCGACTTGAGAATGGTCCAGGACAGACCGAAACGTCGTCGTCCCTTCAACTTCTAGTGTGTGGTCTGGTCAACATACTTCAGCCACGTTATTGTGACTTATCGCCTGCATAGGTACCTGGGTGTTAGTCAGCTGTCACGGGCTGCTTCCTGGGGGTGGAGGCCTGGTCGAGGACCGGGCTGCTGGGATACTAAAGCCCCGAAATAATCTCAAGATAACCTCAAGATTAGCAAGCTCAAAAGAGTGAACAGTTTGTGTTGATTGTGTTCTTGAGAAACTACTATGTACTGAGGCCACCGTTCATGGTGAGCTCCCTGGTTACAGTATGGGATCACAACTATAGAATGGTATATATAATTCTGGTTTGATGACCGAGTGGTAGTTAAATGTTTACATATTCTGTACCAGTTTATGAATAGTATGTAAATATTTCTTACATTTAACATTTTACTTAATGTAATTTTGTTTAATATATACAAAATTGATGACAGGTTTCAACACCACCTCGAATGTAGTGGTATTAGCAGCCACCAACAGAGTCGACATTCTGGACAAGGCACTGCTTAGACCAGGACGATTTGACCGGCAGATCTTTGTACCACCACCTGACATCAAAGGTCGAGCTTCTATTTTCAAAGTACACTTGTTCCCCCTCAAGACACAGTTAAACAAAGATGAATTATCCAGGAAGATGGCAGCACTTACCCCAGGATTTACTGGTAAGTGTAGACTTCTTGGCTCTGTGGTTCTTATTGGTGTCTTCACAGTTACAGCGTAAGACAGTTACAAATCATCATTTGCAAAATGGTTCGCCTCACACTGTATTAGTCGTTAGTTTTGGCACTGACACCCGATCATATAGACTCAGGGGTGACTTGTTTCCAGGAAAATCACTTGAGGGCTTATTTAATTTATTTACCCACCAAATGTTGAGATATTTTGTGTGTACTTTGTTTACTTGTTAATAAAACTACCAGATTAATTTGTCCACATTTCCATTGATTGAAAATCATTTTGAAGTTTTTCAACTTTATTTGATACACAGGAGCAGACATAAGCAATGTGTGCAATGAAGCAGCCTTGATAGCTGCCCGTGATGCAGAAGAGTCTATCATACAAAAACATTTTGAAGCAGCCATTGAGCGTGTAGTAGCTGGCATGGAGAAGAAAACGAATGTATTGCAGCCAGCAGAAAAGAAAACTGTGGCCTTCCACGAAGCTGGCCATGCTGTCTGTGGGTGGTTTTTGGAACATGCAGATCCACTCCTTAAGGTAGCCAGTTTTCTTTGTTGTGGACCTTGCTCTGTGCTTGCAGAATATATAACTTGTCTGTTATCCGTACTGCCTTTCACCTTGCTCTGTGCTTGCAGAATATATAACTTGTCTGTTATCCGTACTGCCTTTCACCTTGCTCTGTGCTTGCAGAATATATAACTTGTCTGTTATCTGTACTGCCTTTCACATGCATGAGGAACTTGGTCATTATGTACCCGGTTACACAAATATTTGAAACTTTTCTTTACAGTCATTAGAGCACTGCATAGTTTAACAGAGCACAGTGTGTTGACAAGATAACCCGTACAGTAATGTAATTGCATTCTCAAATCTATCAAATGATTATTAAATCATTTATTTATGATATATAATTTAAGCATTCCTAGTTATTAATTTATATCTAAAATAATATAATTAAAGCTTGTGAATATTTTTAATTTTTGTAAAGAAGTATGTGATTCTGAAAACCATTTTCATTTAATACCAGTATTGTTGACGTTATAATTATTATGTACTTTGTGGATTTGCAGGGCGATGTTTAAATTATACTGTTATTTCTTTATCTCCTGGAAACTCATGTACCTTTGTGTTCATGAGTTCAGGACTTATAAAACGTTGTTTTCTCCCCAATCTTGATTAAATATGATACATCCTCAGCTCCGGGGAATTCCTTGAGGGCAAGTATTTAATGTACACTTATTGTATGGGCAGCATGAAATAGTATTTAGTTTTAAAGTAAATTTGATTAAGATTATTGCCAAGGAGAAAATAAGTATTTTGTACTCTTCAGGTTTCTATCATCCCGCGTGGCAAAGGTCTCGGCTATGCTCAATATTTACCAAAAGAGCAGTTCCTCTTCACCCAAGAACAACTCTTTGATCGCATGTGTGTAATGCTCGGTGGCAGAGTATCTGAGAGCATCTTCTTTGGTGCAGTAACAACTGGTGCACAGGATGATCTTCAGAAAGTCACGAAATCAGCATATGCTCAGGTGAGGCAGTTTACATTCGTATGAGTGAGTGTAGTGTTGTGTTGTATCAGCTTAAGCAGAAGTGGATGTTATGTCATATTACTAGGTTAACCAGTGTTAATTATTAATGTCTGGTTAATAACGTGAGAAGGCGAGATGAAGTGAGTGAGATGAGTGAGAAGGCGGATGAAGAATTATTGAATGGATTCGCCCTTAAATGGCTCTAATTGTACTTTCTATGATATCTCCTGTTCTCAAATCACTAAATGATAACTGTATTTATTTTACATTAGTTGTGTCTTGTGCACTGCAATGTAGGACTTTTAATTAGCTGACATGTTTAAGGGTTAAGGATGAGGGAGGTGGCCTAAATAGTCAAGTCTTATGGTGGAGCAATTGTAAAGAATCCACGCGATGTAATTCTACGAGTGATATCTTGAAGGCTACCTTGAGGTTACCTTGAGGTGATTTCGGGGCATAGCGACCCCACTGCCCGGTTGTCGACCAGGCCTCCTCGTTGCTGGACTGAAAATTATCTATAAACAAGTAGTGCCTAGGTTTTACATTATTCATTATTTTCTGTTAAACATTAACACTTCTAATTCTCAGATTGTCCAGTATGGTATGAATGAACGTATTGGTCAGCGCGTCTACCAGCTTCCAGAACCCGGGGAAATGGTCATGGAGAAGCCATATAGTGAAGCTACTGCACAGGCTATAGATGAAGAAGTTAAGCTTCTCATTGATGCTGCTTATAAAAGAACAATGGATCTTCTCAACGAGAAAAAAGAATGCATCCAGAAGGTATGAAAATTCAGATTTTAAGAGTTAGGAAGATGAGGAGATGACAAACTATTCCTATATTTTTAAACACTAATACAATACAGGCACATCGTGATTTATGCTGCATTGATGCTGCATTTATAAATAACTTTATTTATTTTCATTGTTTCTTTATAGAGTTTTTTGGTTCTAACATTGTACTGATGTCAAAAATGGGGTTCATTAGGTATAACTTTCAAACTATAGGTATGTACAGATGTATGTGTAAATATACACACACCATGTATTTATTCATACTAATATATATATATATTTAAGCCTAAATCTTATAATTGACATAGCACACATTTTACCTGAAATATATACAGTGGCACCTCGACTTACGATAATTTCGAGTTACGATGTAAATTTGAACAAAAAATGCGACTCGACTTAAGATAGTGTCATCGACTAACGATATTTGTTGGTACACGTTTGGGTCGACTGAGGGCGTGGTTCCCTGTCACGCGGGCCGACCTGCCTCAGTTTACTAGAGCTGCCCACTTAGTGACAATCACCCCTATAAGAAATTCTGTTTTTGTGGTGTTTTTTTGCTTTTTGAACATATAAACTGATTATTATATATCACGCTATGGGTCCCAAGAAAGTCAGTGGTAACGTTCAACCTAAGAAAATAGTTGAGTAGAGGCAGTAGAGGATGTCCCTTCCTCATTAGGAAAATGTGTGAAGTATGGAAAGAACTGCAAAGTTTTGTTGAAAAAAACTCGCCCAGATAAAGCTGTAGCAGGCCATTGCATTGACCTTTAAATGACAATGTGATGTCTTACTACAGACGTGTTAAAATGTAGGAAAAAACAAGTGTCTTTAGACAGATTCTTAGTAAGACAAGCAAGCAGTGAGCCACAAGCAGGTCCTATTGGTATGCAGGCAAAACATGCCAGAGTGTGTATCCCAGAAAAGTCATCACTGCCTGATGTTATAATGGAAGGGGACTCCCCTTCCAAACAGTAACACCTCTCCTCCCCCCTCCTCACCATCTTCGATACGCCATCAAGAGTCCTCCATAATGGTAAGATAAACATATGTACTGTATTGTAGTTAGAGAAAAAAATTGTATTCAATATAAAATGTATTTGTAAGTTAATATTTTGGAGAGTGGGGAACGGATTAATTCAATTCCCTTTATTTCTTATGGGAAAAATCGCTTTGACTTACGATACGTCTCTGGGAACGAATTACCATCGTAAATCGAGACCCCACTGTAATGGTAATCATTTGTTATTGATAAAAGTTCAGTGGCTCCTAGTATGGCTGCCCTGCACCCAAATAGGGGATTGTTACTGGAAGCCTGAGGAAGCAACTATGAGCTCCTTGTATGTGCAAGACTTTTAAATCTTAGACAGTCCCCTACTACTTCATTTGATGTGATGCACAGCCAAAGGGCTAGAAATGGTAAATTAGTTTAAAACTCTTGTGCAAAGTTTCTATTTAGAGTAGAGTAAATCATGGAAGTTAGTGACTGATGCGATGATAGGAAGATGAGCAAAGAAACCAATGTTGCTTGAGGTGTGCACGAAGTGGTACTGGTGCCTATGATTATATACAAGGGGAGAGCTGCTGGTGTGATATGAGCATCACAAAGCACAGGTGTTGAAAGCAACATTCTGAGATCTTTGTGGTGTTAGGATTGAGTAAGGAATGAAATAAAAATGTCATGAATTAAGTATCAGTAAATGGAGAGATTGAGGTGAAGTGCAGTAATTTTCAAAGCAGTTTTAAATTACAGTAGTGTACATTAAAATATCACTCGTGGTGGCTTAATCAAATTGAACGAATAGATAATGAGTGTACTTGAAGGTAGGAGATTGAGAAAAGTACAGCAGTAACAAAGGTGAACAGTATTTAACAAGAATTCCCCCCCCCCCCTCCTCCCTCAAGTAATTTTGTGACAATTTGTATTTAGCACCTTGCTGTGTAATTGTGTGTATGTATTGCTGGATTGTGATGGTGCAGGTTCTACATAATACTGCAATGTGTACTGGTATTGTGAAGGATGTTGCAAATGAATGGGTATTTCTTATCTCAAAAACTGGGGAAGAGTGGGGAAACAGGGCAGTGATAAACTGTAGCAATTTTTTTTTTTATATATATATATATAATGGTTACATTTAAGATAAAAGTACTTGTTTTTTCCAGCTAATCGTCCTAAACTGAAAGGACTTCAAGTAATGATGTAGTCGATCATTCAAATATGGCCACGATAGACCAATAGAAAGTAGGCTTTTATCTTATTGAATTTGGACAAGCCAGAGAAGTTTTTGTATATGTTGCTAATGAAAGCTAACCTTCCTTGGTGTAATACAGTACACATGTGCTACACTAGACCTGGGAATATTTGAGTTTGGTGTTTAGCTTTATCTTCTCCAGACTATACATGACTAGTACCAAATTCTATTTGTCCATTACGCTATTTGTACAATTGTCCACATAGTTACAAAAAGTGTTTTATTAGGATGGATTTTTTTTTTCACATCAGACAGGTAAACTCGATTATTTCTGCAAGCTAAATGCCAGCAGTGGTAAAGTCTCAATTTTATTCAAATTTTAGGAAATTTACTTAATTTCAGAGCTTGCTGCGTTCCAAAAATTTTTTATGAGCAACAAAAAATAGCATGCTTCTTAACTTCAATCTTTTTGTGGTGTAGCTTTTTAAAACAATAATACAATATTTAATGCAACGTATTATATTAAAATCTTCATTCCCACCCCATCGTTGGTGCCTCTTTTTCCTTCTTAGATTGCGGAGAGACTTTTGGAACGGGAAATTTTGAGCCGTGATGACCTGATCGAGCTACTTGGCCCTCGACCATTCAAAGAAAAATCAACTTACGAAGAATTTGTGGAAGGCACTGGCAGTTTTGAGGAAGATACCACTTTGCCTGAAGGGCTTAAGGAATGGAACAGAAGTAAAGAGGATATTGAGAGAGAGAAGAAAAGTAGTTAATTAAAGGACTGCTTTAAGAAATACTTTAATGTTAAAAGGTGAAGCAACCATAAAGAACTTAATAGCTTTGCTATAGTGTGTTGGGGTTGTGGTAGAACAACTGACTTGGGTTTAACACAGGGTCTGTGTAATCTCATCTTGCTTTTGAATTGTACCGGTACAATGGGGGTGGGGCTCTTGTGTCTGATTCAAGTTGGTTAAAAATTTAAAAGTTTTTAAGTTGTATAAATTATTTAAATAAGATACTGGTAATTTTTCAAATGTTGAGGGATTGCTATATGTGATATACAGTATAACAATTGTAGTGGAATGAAAGATATGTCAATATTTGTTATAATATCCTTGCAAGTGATGTACTTTTGAAAGCTAGGAATGTACCACCTAATAATGTACATGCAAGGGAAGTTCAAAAGTAGAAATTTTGATATTTATTCAAGACATTCAGAAGTTGAAAGTTCTTCAGATAATGGATTAGCAAGAGCGTAGCTTGACTTAATCCTCCAAATGTCTGCTTCATCACAAATTATATACAGTACTGTCATTACTGAAGATCACAAATGTATAAATTTTAAAGCCTTAAGCTAAGAGCTTTTATATTTTCTATTGCAACAGGTTTGTAAATATGTACTAAATGTCATTTCTTTTCCTTTACAGTACTCATCAAAAGTATGCAGCATAGTGCACAAGTTGCCATGTACTTACGGCAGCTACATGGCTCTGCAACAACCCAGCGGCCCCAGGCTGTCGTGATCAGTGGTCCGATGCATCTTGCTCTTTGACTGTGGCATATTTTTGCACAGTGGTCCTTGTGGTATTATGTTATTATGGCACCTACTAAGGAACTAAGCAAAGAAACTATTGCTTTAAAGGAGGCAGGCCACCAAACTAAGGAAAGAAATGAGTCGGTGGGTATTGTGAAATCGACAATGAAGTACTGTGTACATTTGAGAGGCAAATAGAAGTGAGATACCACACCACACAAACCTTGGGTTGGTCATCCCAGGATGACTTCAAGGTCTCTGAAATGCCCTAAAACATTCATTGAAGATTGAGGGTTTTAGAATGTTCAGACCTTGAAATTTTCACGAGGCCAGACCAACTGGCTTGGTTCAAGACCTCAAGACCAAGTTTTTGTGATGGTCTCTCTCACAACTCTATTTGCCTCTCTGAAATGCACACATGCTTCCTCATTGTTGACTTTGACTCACACTAATTAAATTATTTCCTTAGTTTGATGGCCTGCCTCCTTTAAAGCAATGGTTTCTTTACTTAGTTCCTTGGTAGGTGCCATAATAACAACACCACTAGGACCACTAAGTGCAAAAACATGCCACAGTCAAAGAGCAAGATGCAGCTGATCACAGTGACAGCCTAGGGCCTACTGGGCTTAAGCCCTAGTGTCATGTAGCTGCCATGTCGTTCTATATATATAAAAAAAATCTTAATGGCATAAGTATGCAGTGCCTCATGCAGTGCACATTTTTGTAGAGTACTGTAAGTCCAATGTGATTGAATGTACAGAGGCGTCTTTATATTATTAAAATAGATAACTTCATTTATTATTTAATTTCTTTCCCATTCAATGAACAGTATCTTACATCATTCTTGCTGGTGCCAGATGCTCCGTTTAGGAGTAGATCCCCTTGTCATGCTTCTGAAGTAAGTGTTAGAAAGTTGGTCATGGTTCTTTAAGGTACAGTAGCATATCCGTTTACCACGTGTGTGGTGACCCTGGTCATTTTTGTACCAATTGCTCTTCTCTTAGGCCCAATGCATACACTGTGGGGAGGCCCCCCTTGCATTTGAAGTTTCAACAGGCCATTTTCATCTTGAAGCCTAGTGATCGTATACCTTTCCCAGAGGCTCGGCGCCGTCTTTACTCCAACATTGCTTATGCTCACGCATTGCATCACACTTCCCTTCCTTCATTCTGCAATCATTTCCAAACTATGAATCCTGACACCACCAGCTCCCCCTTCTCCAATCTATGGTCTCTGTGTTTTTTCTCACGATTCTTCGTCCATCGACTCCAACCTTCCTTCACTCTTCAACCTGCCAGGTTAATGCCACTTCTCTGCTTCCTCCTTCCTCAGCATCCTCCATTTTTTGACACCCTCTTTCTTCTGTCTTTTGGCCTTTCCCTGTCCAGCCTCCTCCCATTCGCCTTCCTGTTGTCTGCTCTCGTTACCCACCCTCCCCCCCCCCCTTTCCGACTGTGGACACTGTTGCACAGTACGTCCCTACCGACACACAATCAAACTGAAACCTGCTTCCTCTCCCGCCTTTCCTGCAGATAATAAGGCTTCTGTCCTTCCCACAATTTCCTCTACCATCTTGGTTCCTGCCTCCTCTTCTGTCCGAGTAGCAGAGTCTGTCTATGGACGTCCCCATAGCCCTTGATTCTGCCTCTGGTACTGCCTGTCCCTGATTAAGTGCTCACTGCTGTTCGTTGTTCACCCCACCCTTCCTCGACCATCCGTCTCCAGACCCCGTTAGTTCGCCTCTGCTCCTTCTAACCGCTCTCTTTACTGGATTTACCTTTGCCACCCCCACTTCACTTCTCCTACTTCTGATCCTCCCTAGTGTCCTTTATTTTCGTTTTTCTCCTTTTTCTTTACCTCTGGTCTTCACTATGTCTATTCTTCAAAGGAATATTTGTGGTTTCTTTGTAAATTTTCCTAAACTCCAACTTCTGTCATATCAATTTTCACTGCTTTGTGTCCGTCTCCAGGAGTTGATGCTTGGGACTCTCTTAACTTTACTGCTCTCGTGATCTGGAATGATGTTCCCTTTGTCCCCCACTTTCAAATGAACTGAATCCTGAGTGTTGTGTGTTGGAGCAAACAGGCAGTCATTGAGGTGCAAACAAATATTCTGTGTAATACGGTAAAAATTGCACTAAGCGAGAACAAAGGATTTTCTGCCAGCCAGGAAGATCCTGGAACCTTATAACACACATAGTACAGAAAAAGATCTAAACTCAAAAGAGGGCTGGTGCATCAAGGAGGCGTAATCTGGATCTTGCAGAAAGTACATAAAAAAAAAAAAAAAGCCTCCCGAGCTGCCGCTGGAGGGACCCAAGAGGAAGCCTCGGGAAGAACAATCATATGGGCCTAAAGGTACAAGGAACCAAACCCTGAGAAAAGCTGCACCCAAATCATACTCTGACAGGGAGGGAGGAAATAATAACCTCTACCACCCTTTCTCCCTGCAAAAAGGAGACCCTTCTTAGAAGGATCCAGGAACTGAGCCAAAAGGGACCCAAATCTGAATCCCCCCCAAGCCCCGAAAGCTGCAGAAGAGGTTCCCAGGGCAGAGGCAGTGTTCTCACCCACTGGCCAGAACAGAAAAGCAGACTCCAAGGGAGAGGCTTCAAAGGAAGAAGGGAAATCTCAAAAGCGTAGGCAGGACTAACAGGCCCAACTGTCTTATGCCTGAATCTGAAGAGGCAACACCCTGAGCTGGCCGAATCATTTCCCGAGCTAAACCCTGCCCGACCCGGAAACCCTTGGAGGCTTCGGGGCAAGGAGAAGAGAATCAGAGGAGGGGTGAACCATGCTCAAATACAAAGGAAGAGGAGGTGCGAACGGAGCCAAAGTGCAGTTCACTTTTGACACCACCACCCCCACCAATTTGGATCCCTTACCTTGCGATGATTTCCGGGCTCAACGTCTCCGCGACCAGGCCTCCTCGTTGTTGTACTGGTCAACCAGGCTGTCGGATGCAGCTGCTCGCAGCCTAACTTATGAATCACAGCCTGATTCCTCACGTATCCTTTGGAGGTGTTTAACAAGTCTCTCTTGAACACTGTGAGGGGTCAGCCAGTTATGCCTCTTGTGTGTAGTGGAAGCGTGTCAAACAGCCTCGGGTCTCTGATGTTGATAGAGTTTGCTCTCAGAGTACCTATTGCACCTCCGCTTTTCAATGGAGATATTCTGCACATCCTGCTATGCCTTCTGGTCTTATGTTGTGTTATTTCTTTGTGCAGGTTTGGGACCAGCCCCTCTATTATTTTTCACGTTTAAGTTATTATGTATCTCCCACCTGTGCTCAAGAGAATACAGATTTAGGTATTTTAGTGAGTCCCAATAGGTTAATGTTTTCCTGAGTGGATTCTAGCAGTAAAGGATCTCTGTATGCTCTCTAGGTCAGCAATTTCTCCAGCTTTGAAAGGGACTTTCATTGTACAACAGTGTTCTATTTTAGAGAGCACTAGCATTTTGAAAAATATCACCACTGGTATAGCATCCTAGTTTGAAACCTCCCTAAACATGAACACAAACCAGAGGTAGATCTGGGGCATCCAATCCAATTGGACACAACCTAGAAAAACAAAGATGCAAAGTGGTTGCTGCCTGGTAAGCTCTAACCTCATCAAGAGGGTCAGAAAGAGCAATTATACGAGAGCAAACCCTACAAGACCATCAAAAGTGTCAACCCAACAGGCCATTGTGGAGCATTAGTAATGAATGTCGCTACATGGCACGGATGATGAGCAACTCTCAAACTCGCACGAAGTGACAGTAGGTTTGAGGGGAATATCCATAAGACCACCAAACCTGCAGGGAATTTCCAGAGCCTGAAGGAGAAACCCAAGCAGGACTCCCAGGCACTTGTATCGCTATATTGGACCTTAGTAAGCTGACACTGCCAGGATTATGTGGCTGTGAAGGCCAACCTCGTTGCGCTAAGAGCAGTATGTGAACCCCCAGTGCACCCTGCCTGCCAAAGTCGCTCCTGACTTGAGTTAAGACAAGAAAGTCCCAGAGACTTGGCTTACCCTGGACAAGAGGCAACGCAATTGAGAAAGACCTCTAATGAAGCGTCCCCAAAACACTCCAGAGAAGAAAATCCTACGAATGTAAGGGCAGCACTATAGAGAACACGGAAGGTAATCCTGCACATATGCAGCTCCAAACACACTCGGCGGTGTGTTTGGGAGCCGGTTGGTCGGCCGAGTGGACAGCACACTGGACTTGTGATCCTGTGGTCCCGGGTTCGTTCCTGGGCGCCGGCGAGAAACAATGGGCAGTTTCTTTCTCCCTATGCCCCTGTTACCTAGCAGTAAAGTAGGTACCTTGGTGTTAGTCAGCTGTCACGGGCTGCTTCCTGGGGGTGGAGGCCTGGTCGAGGACCGGGCCGTGGGGACACTAAAGCCCTGAAATCATCTCAAGATAACTCAAGATAACCACTCAAAACTAGGCTCATGGCTACACCACTGTGTACAGGAAATGCCACTAAAGGCAAACACCACCACTTAACTGAAGATGTACAACACTGGAGCCCCACACTGATAGTGTGCGCGAGCACCTCTAGTGTCAACACCTGCATCAGAGCAGCTCCAGGATAATTCAAATTCCTAAGACTGATGTGACATAGTAGATGGTACCATATCAGTACAGTATACAGTAGCTTCAGGGAGTCACAAGGGGCTTCCCCCATAAAAAGCTATTTAGCATTTGTCACAATATTGAAAATTTCTTAAATATCATTCAGGATGCCAATACAATAACAAAGCAAGCAATTATCAAAACAAGGTACTATACTAAGCCTGCAATATTATTGAGCACCATCAATGGTGCAGAACAACCAGAAAATAAGTAGTGACTACTATCGTTTGTCCAGACTACATATATGGGAAAGACCCCTCACTGGATAAACGGCCATTCTTACTGGGAAAGTTTAGACATAAACATTTACAAGTTTTTGTACCACGGCCAACATATATCATATTTCCACACACACTATGCATGGTTAGAGGAGGATTTTCACATGCCAGTCCAGTACTTACAGTATTCAAAGAATTTAGTGACAACAGAAATTTCAGCTTACCTTAAAGTTTGTCTGTTTAGTTGATGAAGGGCTTCAGAATGTTCATTTACCTAACAACACTAAAATTACTGTACATGAGCTTCGTGTTCTCTTATATCATAGACAGTATTCACACCTAAAAATCCTTTACCACACACACACACACAAGGAGGGAGGGAAGCAGAGACACAGTTTGAAAATGACAGCGAGTAAAGCCAAGACCCAACCAAAGCTGCTCTACAGCCACATCAGGAGGAAAACAGCAGTGAAGGAACAGGTGATGAAACTGAGAAAAGGGGAGAACAGATACACACAGAATGACAAGGTGTGTGAAGAACTCAACAAGAGATTCCAGGAGGTCTTCACAATAGAACAAGGAGAAGCCCCTGCACTAAATGAGGAGGCAAACCAAGCAACCATGGAGGAATTTGACGTCACCAGTGATGAGGTCAAAAGGTGTCTGCTGGAGCTGGATGTGACAAAGGCTGTTGGGCCTGACAAAATCTCACCATGGATACTAAAGGAAGGTGCAGAAGCACTAAGTGTGCCACTCTATGGTGTATAACAGGTCACTGGAAACAGGAGACTTACCAGAAAGTTGGAAGACAGCTAACGTAGTCCCAATATCTTGAGGTTATCTTGAGATGATTTCGGGGCTTTTAGTGTCCCCGCGGCCCGGTCCTCGACCAGGCCTCCACCCCCAGGAAGCAGCCCGTGACAGCTGACTAACTCCCAGGTACCTATTTACTGCTAGGTAACAGGGGCATTCAGGGTGAAAGAAACTTTGCCCATTTGTTTCTGCCTCGTGCGGGAATCGAACCCGCGCCACAGAATTACGAGTCCTGTGCGCAGGCAAGAGGCACTGAACTACAGGCCAGTTTCCTTAACTTGTATACCATGCAAGGTGATAGAGAAGATCGTGAGGAAAAGACTCATAGAGCACCTGGAGGGAAATGACTTTGTAACGCACCACCAACATGGGTTCAGGGATGGTAAATCGTGCCTCACAGGTTTAATAGAATTTTATGACCAGGCAACAAAAATTAGGCAGGAAAGAGATGGGTGGGCAGACTGCATTTTCCTGGACTGCCAGAAAGCCTTTGATACAGTACTCCATAAAAGGCTATTAAGAAATTTGGAGCAACAGGCAGGAGTAAAAGGGAAGGTGCTCCAGTGGATAAGGGAATACTTAAGCAACAGGAAACAGCGAGTAACGGTGAGGGGGGAGACATCAGTGGCGAAATGTTACCAGCGGAGTCCCACAGGGCTCAGTACTTGGACCCATCCTATTTCTAATATATGTAAATGATCTTCCGGAAGGTATAGACTCGTTCCTCTCAGTGTTTGCTGATGATGCAAAAATTATGAGAAGAATCAAGACGGATGAAGATAGACAGAGACTATAGGATGACCTGGACAAACTGGAGGAATGGTCTAGAAAATGACTGCTAAAGTTCAACTCAGGGAAGTGTAAGGTAATGAAATTAGGCGAAGGGAGCAGGAGGCTGAACACAAGGTATCATCTGGGAGGTGAAATCATGCAAGAGTCAAATAGAGAGAAAGATCTGGAGGTTGATATCACACCGAACCTGTCCCAAAGGCCCACATCAAAAGAATATCATCAACGGCATATGCTAGACTGGCCAACATAAGAACTGCCTTTAGAAACTTGTGTAAGGAATCGTTCAGGACCCTGTATACCACTTCTGTAAGACCAATCCTGGAGTATGCAGCTCCAGCCTGGAGTCCATACCTAGTTAAACACAAGACAAAGTTAGAGAAGATTCAGCGGTATGCCACCAGGCTCGTCCTGGAACTGAGAGGAATGAGCTACGAGGAAAGGCTAAAGGAACTGAACCTCACATCCCTGGAAAACAGAAGAGTAAGGGGAGACATGATAACCATTACAAAATTCTCAGGGGAATTGACAGGGTGGACAAAGACAAACTCTTCAGCACGGGTGGGACACGAACAAGGGGACACAGGTGGAAACTTAGTACCCAGATGAGTCACAGAGACGTAAGAAAAAAAATTTCAATGTCAAGAGTAGTTAATAAATGGAATGCACTAGGATGTGATGTGGTGGAGGCTGACTCCATACACAGTTTCAATTGTAGATATGATAGAGCCCAGTAGGCTCAGGAATCTGTACACCAGTTGAGAGGAGGGACCAAAGAGCCAAAGCTCAGCCCCCGCAAGCACAATTAGGTGAGTACACACAGAGCAGAATGGCCATTTGTACAAAGTTCACTCATTTGTAGCTTATTTTTAATAGAAAGTGTAACTTGCTTCATTTTAGTACCCCACACGTAGATTGCTGCTGCTGCCAGACATGATGTTGGCAAAAAATTATCCAAGTTTATATCTAAATTAAAGAAAAAAGGTAGAAAAGAAAATCTTTCAGTAATAGAGCAACACACTGTAGAATCATGTGAGGGAACAACACATGGCTGGCAAGTGTGTTCTTGGCAAAGAGTGAGTATACAGCTGTCAGTGGGCAGGTGGGCATTCAGAAGGGCAGCAATGGGTGGGTGGACATCAGAGATAAGACTAACACAGACTGGTTTGTTGGCCTCCCTCAATCCCCATCCTCACACCTGGCCCTCCCAGCAACATCCTTTCCCTCATCCCCAACTGATCCTGGAGGCCTGGTTGACGACCGGGCCGCGTGGTCGCTAAGCCATGAAATCACCTCAAGGTAAGGATCCTTTCCACTATGTCCTACCCACTAACCCTAAAACGGACCCTCCCCCACTCCATCCTGACACTGAACTGTCCTTTGTACCTCCTTCCCCATCCCCACACCTGCAACCTCCTTCCTCCCATACCCAGGACCCTGCCAGAAATATCCTTCCCACTTATTCCCCATCCCTCCAGCTGGATAGGATTAATACTGTATGGTATGAGTCTCAGATTCCTACCAGCTGATGGCCTGGGAGTCAAAGAGTGCCTGACATCAGACACACATGAACAAATCCACAAGGGCCGTGACGAGGATTCGAACCTGCGTCCGGGAGCATCCCAGACACTGCCTTAATCGACTGAGCTACGACAGGGTTAAAAGGGTTGAAACCGAAGTTCTACTGAACTTATTGGATCCCGTAGCCTCTCCGAGGCACAAACCAGGCTTTTACACAACCCCCCCCCTGCACCTGAGCTATGTCAATAGGCCGTTCTCCCATTCCGGCCGTTCTGGCCCTTGTGGATTTGTTCATTTGATGCGTCACGTTAGTGTGATCTCTGTGTGTGATCACACATTTTTTACTGTGACTAACTGTGAATGCTTGACTGACTGGTACATATTGGTGGCAGTGAAATCTATGGAGGAAAAAAACGTAACCGTTGTCACAGAAAACAAGAGGAACCTGTTCACCGCCGACACATGCATCATGATATGATACACAGGTGAAAATAAATCTATTTTAGCATAGAAATACGTGGTAATGCCTGTACATGCAATTTTTAATAATTATCATTTATTATAATATAGCATTAGGCAATGTATTCCTTTATTTCATATTCATGATCATTTATTAACCTAACACACCACACAATAAAATTACTGTACATAAGCTTGGCAAGGTCAGTGTTGATTGCCAGCTGCTGAGGCTTCACTGGTTGAAGGCTTCGGCATTCTGGTAAACATAGGTCTCCCAATGCTGTTCTCGGTTATCAGGATATGGCGAAGTTTGACAGATAAATATCTGGACTTTATTTTGGCTGGATAACCCAAAGGTCTGGTTGATTGGGCTTCAGATAACCGACCTCATACAGTAATTATCAAAAGGAGGCACAAAGCGGCAAAATTATGTAACACCATCAGTGTCGCTGTATATTTAAAAGTCACTAAATATCACTCAGGATGCCAAAAGGAGAGTAAAGAGAAACAAGGCGAGTGATATCAAAGGTATCAGATTCACAAAGAATTTATCGACACACATTAGAAAGCAAAACATACGATCGTCCTGAAAATCAGATCACTATAAGGAGGTGCACCGACTAAGTGGGACAATGCAGTTTGGACAATAATGAGTAGGATGGTGTTCTATTAAATGCCCATGAGTTAAATGTGTGGGGGCCAATGCATGAAATATCCAAACCCATTTCCCATCATCTATTACATTGGTTGGATTCCGGCAAATACCGGAGGGGGAAGAAAGAAACGAATAACTGCAGAAGTGACTAGATCAAGTGCCAAGCATCGGCTCCTGTTGATATACATAAAGTGGTGAAAACTCTTGAGATCAGAAGTGGGAGCTCATAAAAATTGCCATAAAACCATGTCTATTCCACTGTAAAATAGACATAAAGAGAGAGAGAACAGGAAAAGATAAGAACTAAGGCCAAGGACACAGGCTACTAGGGAATATGAAGAATGTAACAACTCTTGTATATATCTCAAAAAAAAAAAAAAAAAAAAAAAAAAAAAAAAAAAAAAAAAAAAAAAAAAAAAAAAAAAAAGAGCAGGTTCAGTTAAATCAGAGTGAGGGGGCTATACTCTTAAGTAAATCTAGCAAAGATTGAGAGGGTGACGGGAAGGAGCACAGGCGAACCAACAGGGTCTGGTGAGGAAGCTGGTGTCGGGGAGGGGCTGAGGAAGGACACAGTATCAGGAACAGCCCCAGAGCTAGAATCAAGGGCCGCAGTAACTTCCATAATGAGGTCAGCTGATTCTGCTACCACAATGGAAGAAGATGCAGGAACAAATATAAAAGTGGAAATTGGGAGGGTAAAAGGACTGAAGCTGCCTTAGCTGCTGGAAAGAAAGAGGCTGAGGAACCTGGTTTACACTTCTGAGTGAGACACAGGCGTGTCAGTAGCAATGTGCTGTTGACAGCCTCCACAGTCTCAGGCAGAGAGGAATAATGAGAATGGAAATGGACACCTATGAAGATGGCTGGCAGGAGGATTGATATCGGTCAGGAAAGAAATTTGTTGGGGAGAGCCAAAAGACAGAGGGGAGTGCTGAGAAGTTAATAATTGTGAAGCACACAGGTTTAGTTTGGGTGTTGGAAATACAAGCAACTTCCTGGGAGTAAAAATTCTATAGTTCTTGTATCACTCTACAAAACCAGGCATAATAAACATTAAAAGTATTCATATAATTATTTGTTAAGGTTCCTACAAAACATAGTTTCACAATAGTTTTATTGGTTTGTATCGGCCATACAATATCAATATATACACACAGTAGGTCAATAATGTCAAGGAATTAACAAGTTCTGCCAATCCCTGTCATACATTTGACAGCCAAGTAGCATACATAACCAGCAATATTCTTCAAGTAATCCTCCTATGCTTTGCTTCAATGTGTATTTACAATATTCAATCCATATATGAACCTGAATAACTAATGACCAGATGCTGCTTCTAATACTGTACATTCTTCATTGCAAACCTCCTACTAAACACACCTACTGTGTAATGTTGAATCTTAAGGTATACAGATGGGAAATGATTCACAACAATGGTGTACCTGCTCTGTACATGGCTGCATCAGTAATGGATTGTCTTCTCTAGGGGTACAAACTTAAACAATTAACATTATCACAACTGTTAACATATGGATGGTGTGTGTGTGTGTGTGTGTGTGTGTGTGTGTGTGTGTGTGTGTGTGTGTGTGTGTGTGTGTGTGTGTGTGTGTGTGTGTGTGGTGTGTGTGGTGTGTGTGGTGGGTGTGTGTGTGTGGTGGGTGTGTGTGTGTGGTGGGTGTGTGTGTGTGGTGGGTGTGTGTGTGTGGTGGGTGTGTGTGTGTGTGGTGTGTGTGTGTGTGTGTGTGTGTGTGTGTGTGTGTGTGTGTGTGTGTGTGTGTGTGTGTGTGTGTGTGTGTGTGTGTGTGTGTGTGTGTGTGTGTGTGTGTGTGTGTGTGTGTGTGTGTGTGTGTGTGTGTGTGTGTGTGTGTGTGTGTGTGTGTGTGTGTGTGTGTGTGTGTGTGTGTGTGTGTGTGTGTGTGTGTGTGTGTGTGTGTGTGTGTGTGTGTGTGTGTGTGTGTGTGTGTGTGTGTGTGTGTGTGTGTGTGTGTGTGTGTGTGTGTGTGTGTGTGTGTGTGTGTGTGTGTGTGTGTGTGTGTGTGTGTGTGTGTGTGTGTGTGTGTGTGTGTGTGTGTGTGTGTGTGTGTGTGTGTGTGTGTGTGTGTGTGTGTGTGTGTGTGTGTGTGTGTGTGTGTGTGTGTGTGTGTGTGTGTGTGTGTGTGTGTGTGTAATTACCTAAGTGTAATTACCTAAGTGTAGTTACAGGATGAGAGCTACGCTCGTGGTGTCCCGTCTTCCCAGCACTCTGTCATATAACGCTTTGAAACTACTGACGGTCTTGGCCTCCACCACCTTCTCACTTAACTTGTTCCAACCGTCTACCACTCTATTTGCGAAGGTGAATTTTCTTATATTTCTTCGGCATCTGTGTTTAGCTAGTTTAAATCTATGGCCTCTTGTTCTTGAAGTTCCAGGTCTCAGGAAGTCTTCCCTGTCGATTTTATCAATTCCTGTTACTATTTTGTACGTAGTGATCATATCACCTCTTTTTCTTCTGTCTTCTAGTTTTGGCATATTTAATGCTTCTAACCTCTCCTCGTAGCTCTTGCCCTTCAGTTCTGGGAGCCACTTAGTAGCATGTCTTTGCACCTTTTCCAGTTTGTTGATGTGCTTCTTAAGATATGGGCACCACACAACAGCTGCATATTCTAGCTTTGGCCTAACAAAAGTCATGAACAACTTCTTTAGTATATCGCCATCCATGTATTTAAATGCAATTCTGAAGTTAGAAAGCATTGCATAGGCTCCTTGCACAATATTCTTAATGTGGTCCTCAGGTGATAGTTTTCTATCTAGAACCACTCCTAGATCTCTTTCTTTATCAGAATTCTTTAAAGATTTCTCACATAATATATAGGTTGTGTGGGGTCTATGTTCTCCTATTCCACATTCCATAACATGACATTTATTAACATTAAATTCCATTTGCCAAGTGGTGCTCCATATACTTATTTTGTCCAGGTCTTCTTGAAGGGCATGACAATCATCTAAATTTCTTATCCTTCCTATTATCTTAGCATCATCAGCAAACATGTTCATATAATTCTGTATACCAACTGGTAGATCATTTATGTACACAATAAACATCACTGGTGCAAGAACTGAACCCTGTGGTACTCCACTTGTGACATTTCTCCATTCCGATACATTGCCTCTGATTACTGCCCTCATTTTTCTATCAGTCAGAAAATTTTTCATCCATGATAGAAGCTTACCTGTCACCCCTCCAATATTTTCCAGTTTCCAGAACAACCTCTTATGTGGAACTCTGTCGAAAGCCTTTTTTAGGTCCAGATAGATGCAGTCAACCCAGCCATCTCTTTCCTGTAATATCTCTGTGGCCCGATCATAGAAACTGAGTAAATTCGATACACAGGATCTTCCTGATCGAAAACCATACTGTCTGTCTGATATTATATCATTTCTCTCCAGGTGTTCTACCCATTTAGTTTTGATTAGCTTTTCCAATACTTTCACTATTACACTTGTCAATGATACAGGTCTATAATTGAGGGGGTCTTCCCTGCTGCCACTTTTGTAGATTGGAACTATGTTAGCCTGTTTCCACACGTCTGCTACGATTCCTGTACACAGGGATGCCTGAAAGATCAGGTGAAGTGGAATGCTGAGCTCAGATGCACATTCTCTCAGAACCCATGGTGAAACGCCATCTGGGCCAGCTGCTTTGTTCCTCCCGAGCTCCTTTAGCATATTTTCCACTTCATCTCTAGACACCTCTATCCGCTCTATGTTGTTCTCTGGAATTCTTATTGTGTCTGGTTCTCTGATGATTTCATTTTGTACAAACACACTTTGGAACTTTTCATTTAATGTTTCACACATTTCCTTTTCATTTTCCGTGAATCTGTTTCCCATTTTCAACCTCTGGATATTATCCTTTACCTGCAATTTGTTGTTTATGAATTTGTAGAATAGGCCCGGTTCTGTTTTACATTTATCTGCTATCCCTTTTTCAAAATTTCTTTCTGCCTCTCTCCTTACTGCTGTATAATTGTTTCTCGCATCTTTGTATCGCTGGTATGTTTGGGGGTTTGGCCTCTTCCTATACTGATTCCATTTTTGTGTCTTTTGGTCTCTTGCCCTCTCACAATTTCTGTCGAACCAATCCTGTTTTCTGGTCCTGCATCTCTGTTTTGGTATGAATGTTTGTGTGCCTTCCTCGTATAGTTTTAAAAATTTGGCATACATTTCATTTACTTCCCTGCCTAGCAACAATTCTGTCCAATTACACTCATTAAAAAAATTTCGAAGTTCCCCATAGTTGCCTCTCTTTAAATCGAGTTTATCAACTGTTTCAATGTCCCCATTTTCTTCTAGATGATATCTTAAAGCATATTTAATGTCTAACAGGACGTGATCACTCTTTCCCAAGGGAGGAAGGTACTGGATGTCAAAAATCTCTTCTTCTTTCCTGGTGAATACTAGATCCAGTACTGACGGTATATCTCCTTCCCTCATTCTTGTGGCTTGCTTTATGTGTTGATACAAGAATGTCTCCAGAATGAGGTTCACAAATCTGCATGTCCAAAAGTCCTCCGTTCTTGCTTCATAGGCCTCCCAGTCTATTGCTCTAAAGTTGAAGTCCCCCAGTATCAACAGTCGTGATTTATCTTTATCTGCTTGTACAATAATATCTCTCATGACCATTATGAGGCCCTCACGTTTGTCATCCAGTTCTTCCTTTGTCCACGTGTTGCTTGCTGGTGGGCTGTAGGCATTTACAATTATCAGGTTATCATCCTGATTCCAGACCTGCAATGCCATTATGTCAATATCTCGAGGGTTTTCAAATATTAACTCTTTTACCTTCAGGTGTTTTTTCACCAGTACAGCCACTCCTCCTCCCTTCCTAGTTTTCCTGTCACGTCTCCAAACTGAGTAGCCTCTTGGGAATATGACTTCATTTATTATATTTCCTTCAAGTTTCGTTTCTGATAATGCAACAATATCTGGGACCCTAAGCTGGATTATATCTTGCAACTCCAAAGTTTTTGACCTCACTCCATCTATGTTGGTATATACAATTTTCAGGAACATGTTCCCTTTTCCTTTGCTCTTTACTCCCCCTTCCACTACTGATCTTGTTGCTTTGTTTTTATGTACCATTTCACAAGCTTTCCAGTCCCTGTCACTTTGTAAAAAAAAGAATTTCTGTCTTCTTCATTTCTATCCCCATTTAGCCGTTTTGCCTCAATTAAGTTCATTTTCAGCTTTTCTCTGTCTTCCTTGGAGAGGTCTTGTCTTATTGACCAAGATTTGCCAACCTCATCACTCTGCAGTTTCCTGGCAGAGTGATCATCTTAGCACTTCCATCATGTTTTTCACTCCATTAAAGGTCACCCTTAAGGGGCGGTTCTTTTCTTTCTCATATTTTCCTATTCTTCTAAAATCACTGACATTTTCCTTTGAGCCTTCTCCTAAACCTACTATTTTCTCTATGATTTTCATCTCTTCTGCCGCTCGGTCCACCCTAGATGAAATTTCCTTCTCTAAACATCCAAAAATGATTATGGACTTAGTTCTATCTGCAGTGTTTTGTACCAGTTTACTGTTGGTAACCAGTTCTTTCCTAATTGCTTGCCTAATTTCTGCTTCTTGTTGGTCATTTCTGGTTTTGACTTCCGAACACACTTCTTTGATAGTCTCTTTCTCTTTTACAACTTCAGCATATGTCGCTTTTATTTCTTCTTTATACTTTTCTAGTTCTTTATTCACCTCCTCTATGTGAGTTGTCAGTGAAGTTTCCAGTTGGAGATCCTTACCTAACTCTATGTTAGCTCTTAGGCTTGCTTGGAGTTGTTCACCATATGAGTCTATCTTCTTGTTTATTTCTTCAAAGTCACCACACTTCACTTTCCATGCCTCATTTTCTTTCACTAGTTCCTTGATTTGCTCCTCCTGATTTGTTACCTTGTCTGTTAATGCAGTAATAATCTTACCTTGTTGAAGCATACTCCCTTTTAGAGTGCAAAGCTCACTCCAAAGAGCTCCATTGTCCTCTTCTAATTTAAGCACTTTTTCTTCATACTTCTTTTGCATGTCGTGTGTGTGGTGTGTGTGTGTGGTGTGTGTGTGTGTGTGTGTGTGTGTGTGTGTGTGTGTGTGTGTGTGTGTGTGTGTGTGTGTGTGTGTGTGTGTGAGTGTGTGGTTGTGTGTGTGTGTGGTTGTGTGGTTGTGTGATTGTGTGAGTGATTGTGTGTGGTTGTGTGATTGTGTGTGTGGTTGGGTGATTGTGTGTGGTTGGGTGATTGTGTGTGTGGTTGGGTGATTGTGTGTGGTTGGGTGATTGTGTGTGTGGTTGGGTGATTGTGTGTGTGGTTGGGTGATTGTGTGTGTGGTTGGGTGATTGTGTGTGTGGGGGTGTGGTGGTTGTGTGTGTGTGATAGATATAAAAACCTTTTTATATATACTGTGTGTGTGTGTGTGTGTGTGTGTGTGTGTGTGTGTGTGTGTGTGTGTGTGTGTGTGTGTGTGTGTGTGTGTGTGTGTGTGTGTGTGTGTGTGTGTATATATATATATACTGTATATATATATATGTCGTACCTAGTAGCCAGAACGCACTTCTCAGCCTACTATGCAAGGCCCGATTTGCCTAATAAGCCAAGTTTTCTTGAATTAATATATTTTCTCTAATTTTTTTCTTATGAAATGATAAAGCTACCCATTTCATTATGTATGAGGTAAATTTTTTTTTATTGGAGTTAAAATTAACGTAGATATGTGACCGAACCTAACCAACCATACCTAACCTAACCTAACCTATCTTTATAGGTTAGGTTAGGTTAGGTAGCTGAAAAAGTTAGGTTAGGTTAGGTTAGGTAGGTTAGGTAGTCGAAAAACAATTAATTCATGAAAACTTGGCTTATTAGGCAAATTGGGCCTTGCATAGTAGGCCGAGAAGTGCGTTCTGGCTACTAGGTACGACATATATATATATATGTCGTACCTAGTAGCCAGAACTCACTTCTCAGCCTACTATGCAAGGCCCAATTTGCCTAATAAGCCAAGTTTTCCTGAATTAATATATTTTCTATAATTTTTTTCTTATGAAATGATAAAGCTGCCCTTTTCACTATGTATGAGGTCATTTTTTTTTATTGGAGTTAAAATTAACGTAGATATATGACTGAACCTAACCAACCCTACCTAACCTAACCTAACCTATCTTTATAGGTAAGGTTAGGTTAGGTAGCCAAAAAAAAGCTAGGTTAGGTTAGGTAGGTTAGGTAGACGAAAAAACATTAATTCATGAAAACTTGGCTTATTAGGCAAATCGGGCCTTGCATAGTAGGCTGACAAGTGCGTTCTGGCTACTAGGTACGATATATATATATATATATATACATATATATATATATATATATATATATATACACACACACACACACACACACATACACATACACACACACACACACACACACACACACACACACACACACACACACACACACACACACACACACACACACACTGTATATGTCGTACCTAGTAGCCAGAACACACTTCTCAGCCTACTATGCAAGGCCCGATTTGCCTAATAGGCTGAGTGATTTTCTTTATTTTTAATAAATTGTTTCCAATTAGTTTATTTGAATTATTATTATGATAGTATATTAAGACCATAATTTATTGACTTAGTTGTGTTAGTTTAGGTTAAGTTAAGATAGGTTAGTTTAGGTTAGGTAGGATTGGTTAGGTTCGGTCATATATCTTCGTTAATTTTAACTAAAATTTAAACAAATTAGCTTTTACATAATGAAATGGACCGATTTACCATTTCATAAGAAAAAATTAGAAAAAAATTTAAATTCAGGAAAACTTGGCTTATTATGCAAATAGGGCTTTGCATAGTAGGCCAAGTACGACATTCTGGCTACTAGGTACAACATACATATATACATATATTTATATAAATATGTATGCATGTGCGCTCTATCCAACATGCACTTACTGAACAGAATCAAGGTTTTGTGTAATTGTAAAGGGTCTTAAACTGCCGGTGACAAATACACCGGCAACATCTGCTCCTAAACAATTGTCAGGTAGACTCCTGGGCATGTCGTGGTTCCTAGTGTAATGTGTATGGGGTAAAGCTCTTTGGTCATTACTACTGATAAACCATATAAAGCTCCTCAGACTAATGGATTACTGATAACATTTTCTCGCATATGCAAGACTATCCACTTTTTTACATTTTTCTTTGGCTCAAAATCTAAATATCATTGGCATAAAGATAATGTAATGTAATGTGATGTCCAAGCTTGAGCAGCTACTTACATTAGACATGACTGCCAGTGGCCATCGACTCTACCAAGGTCACAGCTATTTAAGATGTATCACACGTAGGAACCAGCCACCACTAGTTTTCACCAATCTATCAGCTGAAAATATTCCTCCACCTGTGGATGTAGGTGATCACTGGCTTTACCTAACTTTAAAGATGTAAATACTTCATCTCATTGCACTGATATGCAAATTTGAAAACAATTTTGATACAACTTCCCAAGCTTCTCTAGGATGTTTTATAGCAAATGTTCAAGATCCATATTGTTATATAGAAAATAATTAAAAAGTCTACATGCAGGACAAGAGTGATGTTGCATTATGGTGAAGGAGAAGTGTTGAAGTCTTAAGTCTTGCACTTGCTCTCTCCAGTCATCTGCACAGTTTTAACAGCCACAAAAAAATATATTCCTACCATAATGAAACTATCATCCTTTTTAAAAACACTGTTTCTGGTTTAGAACAATGAGAGGGCAAAGCTCGGTAAATGTTTCATCTTGTCAATAAGAGACTGAACTCATAAGGAATATGGCTTTTACTTACAATAAAGCAAGCATCTTAAAGTGTGGCTCTAACACCAACACATGCACTACTAATACCCCATGATTTGTGAAAATTTAATTTGCCCAGTGTATTTTAATCAATTTTTTCAACCAGCTTCAAAGTATTCCACAAGACACTTCCATAATGCATCTTGAACTAATATGTCAAGACTGTTTTAAATATTGAAAGCATGATGACCAAACCCCACCAAAAGATGAGGAGACGAGGACATTTCAGTCCGTCCTGGACCGTTATCGTGTTGTCTCAATCCAGGACAGACTAAAACGTCGTCTCCTCATCTTCTGACATCATGTTTGGTCATCATATCTTCGGCCACATTACTGTGACTCATCATCTACTAAAGGCACATTGTTAAACTACATCCTTCCCACATCTTGATGTCAGATGTACAATACACTAATTATCTGAAAGTGCTATATAGCACTATATTTCAAGTGTAGAGCTCATTCTCAATAAATAATATAGTATTGAATTAGTTGTTCTTGACTACCTATTACTTTTACAACCTAGAAAAAAAATCATGCCATCTTTAAATATCAGAGCTTCTGAGTATACAATTCTGTAAATAGTTTTTCATTAAGACGTAAATTTCTAAAATACAGTAAAATGAAAAATTGTGAAACACGTTTATATGGAGACTGTATATTCAACCTCGGTCACTGATGGCCATTCTCATGTGTTTATGGTTTGGTCCAGTGTGGCTTCTGTAGATTATATAGACAGTGAGACTGTCCAACAGTGGAATCAGAAACATTAATATTACTATAATATTCAAGCCCCCTCTAAAAAAAAAAAAAAATCAGTACTGTCCGAGGCTACCCTGGAAGAGGTGCTATTGGTGAGGTTACCAGTGGCACCTTGTCAAGACATTAATTTGGCAAGATAATGATGAATACTCACCAAGACTTGAACAAATGCATTGTGTGTGCAGTCTCTTAACAACCATACCAATAGCACCTCAAACACAAGGAGAGATATTAAGAGTTAACTTTCTTCTATATGACACTTTAATAAAACTAATTATTTTACATATAAAAACATTGCCATATTTCTCATGTCAATATAACTTTGCTTAATTTATCTTATTCAAGAATTGTGGCGTTAATGTCTTATCCTGGAGATGTGATATGTCACAGTGATATTTTAGTAATGCAGAATATATATTCATAATAATAAATTTCATGTAAATGTTAATGTTTACATTTACAACAATCTTATAAAGTGTCAAGCTAAACCTTGGTTATTCTCCAAGAGAGCAGACCTTAGTGTGGCAAGAGCAATCTACAGGAAGAGACTGCTTGGGAAGTTGTAACATTATGAAATTGCACAACATATCCTACAAAACACTATATAAAATAATTACCAAACCAGTATTTACAACAGATCATCTCCACCCAAGAAAACTAACGTAGTATGTCATCTGTATAATATCATTCCGACGATCACGCACACTGAAAAATGCACGACTGTATCGGCAATGGTTGCTTAATTCATCAAAAGCACTTTGGCATAGCTGTGAGCTCAGGTACCCGACTAAAACGTCAAGTGCCTTAGTGAGTAAAGACCTTCAGCACAATATGACCCATATATGAGGCATGGAATGAATATACTCCTATCACAATATGAGTACATGGGCAAAAGTAGAATAGAATGTATAATACATAGCAAATAAGTTAAGGAAAAATGCCCATTCCTAAAATATTCCCATCATTAAAAAAGTTTATAAGAACAATAAAAAGGGGTCAAAATGCCCAGTTGTGACCAACTATATTACAAGGCATTGTATCTCAAGCTCAGGGGCTCAACTGGGACCAGTCATTAAGATGTTAAAATGTAAAAAAATAAAATACCAACTCAGTAGTTCATTTGAAACTATAAATAACCAAGTCAGGACCTATCAATAAATTGTATATCATATTTCATCATCATCATATTTTGCAATCAACATACCCACTATGTTATTAACATACTGAAAATCATTTGTCACAGACCATTCTTTTTTTCTCATAACTGGGCACTTTCTGCAATGCGTGCTAAAATCTGGTGAACACGTGAATTCAGATCTGCATCACACTGCCTTGCTGGAGAGCCACCTTCACTCATTGATAATGATGGCTGGGATCTTCCTAACTGAGACTGTGACTTCTCCATGTCAGAATTTCCTTTAGTGCACCTACCACTTATATTATCTTGTTGAAAAGCTGTTGTAGATTTTAGACTGGTAGTCATATTTCTTCCACTTTTTGGCAATTCTGAGTGGGAACTTGAAGTTTCTTGAACCATAGAGAGCACAGAAGGGCGGTCAATGCACTTAAATCGTACAGCACCATTCATGACACGTAGCTTACTTCTCATCTTTCCAACAGCCTCAAAACCCGGAGTTTCATCTTCCAGGGAATCGGCCATCCACTGCTGTGTACCGCTTTCTGTGTTAACACACTCTAGTGCCTTTTCATTTTTGGTATTACCAAGGTTAACTTTTTTGCTCTTGAAAGAGGGTCCATGACCAAGCCGAATGGGAACCTTGGATGGGTTTAACCACTTAGGCGAGATGCTAGTAACAGGTGGCAGTCGCTTGTCAGGACTCATTGTCTGAGTTGGAGTCCACATGCGAGCAGCAGGAGGAAGATATTGAATATTCTGGGATGATATTGGATTCCATTCAAAGGCTACTTCTACATGCATCAATTTATTGCCATCATCGAGACTTTCATCATCCATGTTGATACTGTCGTAGAAACCACTACCAGACCCAAGGGATGATGATGGGGATGATGAATTAGACCCACCCCTTAGGTTAGACAATTTAAGCTCAGAGGAGTTACTACTGCTTTCATTTCCAAATTTAAGAACCCTTTTCCCTCCCCCACATGGCAATTTTGAATCATTTACATATTTATTGGATACATCAATTAAATCTTGATTATAAATATCACTGGCACTCATCTTCTTTTGGACAGCCCTCTTAACATTGTTAGAAATATTTCTAGATTTCTGCTCCTCTAATGCACTGAACATCTTGGAAGTAGTAGGCACACGAGAGGTTGGTGGGGAGGAACTTCGTAGGTCGGACACAGTCAATGGGGAACTTGAGACGTCAAAGCCCGAGCTGAGGGAGGAGAGCCGCTGACTGTAATCTTCTGAACTATTCACTGGGCTTGACTTGCTGATAATGCTTTGGTCACGGCAGCGTGTCGGGGAATCCTGCAAAATGCAGCAGCCATGAGCTAAATAAGTTACATTTTATCCATATACTGTATAAAATAATGATTTATAAAAATTAAATATAATTAATAACAAACCCAATAAAAGTTGATATCATAACTTACACTGCAGTCTCATAACACTAACTGCTGTATTAAAGATCTACAAAAGATGCAAAATAAAGTTTACTGAATTTTTTCCAATCATGAATTGAAGCTAAACTTTATCGATTATTAATAAATCAAATATGCCTTATTTGAGTATTTGTGTACAGTATAATTACTACTGTGAATACCAGTCAACTGTGAAAAGGCACTTGCAAATCTACACAAGCAAACTAATGTCATGTCAACACCTGTGCAGGGTAGTGTGATGTGTAACACAAATGTCAAACATTTAAGTGGTGAGCCAATTTAAGATACAAGTTAATTTTATCACTGCATGAATTCTTTAATGATGAACAAGGACAGAGTTCAGCAGGCACCCAAGTAACCTCAAACTGATAATTGCTGTAACTACAACTGGCCGCATTACGCAAGATGAAAGTTTGTTCCTATTGCATACAGTACTGAGGACATGACAATTTTGTGGATTACTGTCAATCCAAAGCTCAAAATATTATTTTGTAGTTAAATGCAAATCAAAGAAATATAGATAGATAGAGTCAAGATTTCTGAGCACATCCATCATGTCTGACCAAAAATCAGAATATAGTAAAGCTCTTAAAAGAGGCAATCTACTGATTAATGATTTTTCAACTTCATATAAGCAGTTTCTGAAATCCTGAACTTTATTATGGTACAGCCAAACAATACACATTTCATATTCTGTAGTGCACAGTAAAGAGTGCTGTGTAAACAGTGCTGTATAAACAGGGCTGTATAAACAGGGCTGTATAAACAGGGCTGTATAAACAGTTCTGTATAAACAGGACTGTGTAAACAATGCTGTATAAACAGGGCTTTATAAACAGGACTGTAAAAAGAGTGCTGTATAAACAGGACTGTATAAAGTGCTGTATAAACAGGGCTGTATAAACAGTACTGTGTACATGCCATCATTAAACTGGGCAAGCATGCCTGGCTCTTGAGCATACACACTTAACATTCTCACACATGCTAGCACCAAAAAATGCCAGAAAAAGAGACAACTGGATAATATTTGGAGCTGGAGTACAGTACTGTGGCTGGAGTTGGGATTTTCTACATGAGACTATCACAAAATCCTCCCCTCAGGGCTGCCATTATGAACATTACTAGTGCCCAGCCCTGTATGTAGTTATGCAAGTGGTCAGAAAATAAGCAGCAAAACTGCAAAAACCAATCACTATGCAATGTAATAAGTAAATCAAATATTTTAGTCTTTCAAGAAAATACCATTATAATTTAAATTGAGTAGCAAAGTGGATTAAATAAAAAGATTTTACATATATTCAGGCTGGGCAATTTACTATCTTGAGGGGGGAGGATGCAAGCATTAAGTGCCAAAAACTAATGCTATTTTAAGAATAAATATTGTAACAAAACAGGTTAAGGGCTGAAAAGCTCCCACACCATCTGTTTAATTTTCCTCGGATGTCTACAACCAGGTACCTATTCACTGCTGGGTGAACTAAGGGTACAGTTAAAGATTGGTGCCCGGTCAATCCTCCCCAGCCAGGAAAGCTTATGCATTTGGCTGATATGGTGATGCAAAATGAGAAGTTTTACCCTTTGATATAAAGTACCGGTACTGAGAAATACGAATACTGTATTTACAATACCAAACTACCATACAAGCAATTCATTTAATTATTATTGGTCAGTTCTTTAAGACAAATTAAAGGTGATATTGTTGGGTCTGTCAGTCAAAAATTTTAATAAAATTATACAATGGCTAAAAATTTACAAAAATAATAATTATCCTCAAATTTAATAATAAATAATAACATAACACCTTAGTTTTGTTATCAAAATTTTGTTTAACTGCAAAAGAATTTATTTGAAGATTTGTTCCACATTTTTAAAAGAAAATATTTAACATTCTTGTCTGTCTTTAAAATAAAAATACGAAGGCTCATCCACAGTTATACATGAGCTACAAGTTGCAAGCAGCGTCTACACCAGTGGCCACACCACCGCAAACACCCACACTTTGGATTACATTTCAACTTTCCTTGCATTATGAACTCCTGCGGGCAGGAACTGTCTTCTTGTAAAAGACACCTAGGAGTAAAGAGCTACTTCACTGTGTTTTCCCTACCGCCATCTTGTATTTCCCCCAAACTCAAACTCTATACAACAATCGACAAATGCACTGAAAAATTTGCTGCTTATACAGTATATTAATTTACTGGGCACAATGCCAAACTTGACTAGAACATTAAAGTATATTCAAAGGAAAATTTTAATTTACAAAATATTAATGTACAAGTTAAAATGCATTTACTTCCTAAATAGAGACGGTAGTTAATACGCATTCATCTGTTTTGTCGAAATATTTCAACGTGCTCTGACAATCCAGTAATTATACCACTTATGAACATCATATGTTTGGTGAAGCACTGCATACAGAATACTTCAGAGTTTCCCATCCATGTGCTCATGGGCACATATTGACCATCATCAATACTGCTCCTCGTATTCATCAACACTTTGAGGATTAAAGTGGTCTCCCAAAATTCTACACTAAAAATGTAATGACCAAAGGCATTCACATAAGCTGCAAACAAAAATTAAATGCACTGCTGGGGAATGTCGATCAAATATAAACAGATTTATTCATGCATTTAAGGTGCTGAACTTCCTGTGCATATAACAAATTTACCATGCAAATCTGGAATAATATTTTGAGAGATTTGTAAATAAACTCCAATGATTCTAGACCTCTACCGTGTCAAAAACATTTGTCATATAAACATGATACACAACTGTTAATACTGTAAGTATCAAGGTACTGTACGTACTGCATTTCATGTAAATTCTTTGAAAGCATATTTTAAAGCAAGGTTTAAATACTGTATCATGTTCATCATATATGTGCTCAAATCAATACATCTGATGCCTTGTTATCCATAGGAGTTCCCTCTCCCTGAGGGTTGAGCCTTGTGTTTGCTTCTTGTATTAAAAAGCCCCTTGAAGGAGTGCTCAAAATATTTGATGAAACCTGTACAAGCCAGTATTACCGTCCCATAAGTAATGCTGCTTGCATCAAGAAGCAAGAATATAAAGAAAGAATGCAGACTGCTCAGAATGAATTAACCAACTGGTTCAAATGTATTCTGCCAAATGAGTACGTATCTTACTTGGTTTGTGAGAGCGATGTCCGGGCCTGTGAATGAGCAATTCATAAACACATCATTCCAGGTTTTACAGTATGAGTGGGCATTGTTATTCCCTTGCTGGGAGTTGTCTGATAAATAACTTCTCTGACAAAGCATGGCAAATGACTCCATACATACCATGCCAACAAGACCCTAAGTTTTATCCCTATATGGTAGAAGACTACTTATTTGTCTCTCATCATCTGGCCAGAAGACAGGCTTCACAAGCCACATTCATATATTGTCCCTGTTGTCCGAACACCCCCCCCCCCTTTCCCCACACACCCATAAAAGGAGGTATTGCAAGGAGTGCAGGTGCCTGCAGATCCATACAAAAACTTACTGTATGTGTAAAAGCAGAACAGTTAACAGGAAAATGCAAAGGGACAATTCAATGAGGAATATCGGTGCATAAGAGAATTTACTGGTAGGACAATATGGAGGAGAAAATGTGGTATTTTGAGAAAGGGAGTGGACAAGTAAGTAAGCAATTATCAAAAGAAGGCACCAAACCGGGAAGGCTATGTAGCACCAACAAATGTGCGGAATAATCAGAGGGCGCTAAATATCACCAAGGATGCCAATAAGCGAACAAAAACGCATAAGGCAGGGAATGGACAAAATGAGTGTGCACATAATAGAGCATACTCAATATGAGGCGCACATAAGAGACAACCATGTAAGATGACTTATCTCTAGTCTTACATTATAGCCTTCAACACCAAATTTGTCACTACAATAGAAGAGCGGCCAATATATGAACTGCCTTTAGAAATTTGAACAGAATTTTTCAGAATTTTGTGTACAATTTGTCTGATCATTTCTGGAATATGTAGCACCAGCATGGAGTCCTTATTGTGTTAAACACAAAACTAAGTTGAAGAAAGTTCAGAGGATACCACAGACTAGTCTGAGAGCTGAGAAGTAAGAGTTAGAGGGAAAGAATACAGATGGTTAGCCTCACATCACTAGTCAGAAGAAACAGGAGACATGATTATCACATATGAAATATTCAGAAAAATAGACAGGGCAGACAAGGGGATTTTTAGCATGGTTTAGCATGAACAAGGAAACAAGGGACATGATACATACAAGATGTAAGTTAACAGACCATATGAAGGCTCTAGCACACAGCTGGCTCCATAGTGAGAGATAAGTGTGAGAGAGATCAGCAAGGCCAACTGATTCATTTTATAAAGTTTAAGACCATGCACAGATTTAATAAAATACTAAAATAAGATTTGGTGCAAAATTGGAGACAAAATTTCTAGGCTGAGAAAAGCCATTATCAAATTAAAGAAATACCTTGGAAATAATCAATGGTACCTTTACCCTCAAGGAAGAGAGAGTAGTCATTCAACTGTATATGCGCCCCCACCTGGATTATTGCATCCAGGGATGGAGACCTCATCTCTAGAAAGACATAGCTGCTGTGGAGCAGGTGCAACACCAGGCAACAAAAATTATACCAAAACTTAGTCATCTCTCATATCAGGAACGGTTGAGGGCTACTGGGCTTGCGACACTGCAGACAAGGCATCACACGGCAGATCTAATAGAAACCTTCAAAATACTAAACAATTTGGATGATGTCAATCTGGACACTTTCTTCAAAAGGTCAGATGTAGCACGAACAAGGAGCAACGGGTTCAAGCTCAATAAACCACAAGTTATGACAGAAAACAGGTGATGCTTTTTCACCCATAGGGTTGTAAACCCGTGGAACTGCCTACACGTCGAAGCCATAAACACCAAAACTCTGCTGGATTTTAAAATACAGATAGAAAAGATCCTCCGGACAAATGAGGGACTTTTGACAAGCCACCAGCTTCCTGTCCTCATCGAAGCCACTAGTATTAGTGGCCCTCAGGTAAATTCAGGTAAAAACCATTTAAGATCCTACGCATGAAACAATATGCCAGAACCAATCTAATGCATCCTCCCATAGTCAATTGTTGGCACCATTGTCACATTTTAAAATCAGAGCTCTTCCACATGTTTTCTTTGGCTCTTTGGCAGGACCAAAGAGCCAAAGCTCAACCCCCGCAAGCACAACTAGGTAAGTACACCTAAATATCTTTTTGAGATAATTGAGATTTAACAAGTCTTTATTCTGTCAAAAAGTCCCCACAAATACCTCATTACAACAGAGTTATTTCCTTTACAGCTGTAAAATGCAAATTCAAATGTTCCATTGTATGAAGAAATTTCTACTGATTAGTTTATATAATCTCTGTTTTGCTAAAAAATAAAGTCTTCATCAATAATTGTTTCCAATTCCTTGTACCCCCTTTGTACACTCGCCATAATTAAAATTAACTTACAGTGTACTTACTAATCCTGTATTAATCCTTACTTAATAATCTTACATTAATTCTCATTAATATGGGACAATACAGTACTAAAGAATAATCTTCTGATGCAGGAATACTATTTTGCCATGTCTATATTCTTTCCAAACATGGCAATTATTTGATTACTGGACAATCTCAAAGTCAGAAATGACTTTTATAATTTTCATCAGCAATGCATGGAAAAATATAACCAGTTCTCCAAGTCTAAAAAGGACTAGAGTAGGAGCATTATATGAAAGAGAAAACCATGACTCCACATTAAAAATACAGAAAATTCTCCATCAACAGAAAATTACCATAAAATAACTAGGTAAGATTCTCTGAACACCAATTGGCCAGACCAAGAGGTTTACATCAAGAAGTTAACATAAAGAGGCCTATACCAAGAGGTTTACAACACAAGGGTTCATTCTACAATCAATGTACGGAAAAACCATAAACTATGTTGGTTTATTAAAATTCCATACGAAGCTCTACATTGAAAATCACGGAAGAGATCCATAAATCATTAATGTTGAACTATATGTCCCAAACATCGGTAATTGTATACTCAACACTTAGGATTTTAGACATTAATACTAGCTGACTGTTGATTCGGTATGTGCATCCCATATAAATTCTAATGATAAACACCAATATTTTGCCTGAATAGCTATAAATTCTTTGGTATTGTAAAATACAATATACATTTAGTTTAGCATTGCATAATATACAAATGATGTAACTGGGACTCCTTCCAATTTTTGTTGTTTGAGGGAATATCACAAATTTTCACAATTAACCACTGCACTGCGCAAAGCGCCTTTAGGCGCTCAGAGAGTTGTGCTTTTTGTTTTTTAATTTGGCTATATTTTAATGTTTTTTAATGTTTTCATTACTATTTGTGTTTTGAAATGGAAATAGTTGACTTTGGAAACATTTTGACATTAAATTTACCTGAACATTTGTAAAAATAACAAAAATATGTCCTTGACAATTGCACCAAGACGTTTTTGCCGAAAATAGGTGAGCAGTGCAAGGGTTAAATATCACAATATTTACAGCAACAAGGAATAGCAGGTAATTACACAAGTTTTTTTTTTTTTAAATTACCTAATTGTAGTTACAGGATGAGAGCTATGCTCGTGGTGTCCTGTCTTCCCAGCACTGTCATATAACGCTTTGAAATTACATAACTAACAAAACAGTGCCTTTAGCAAATAGATCCATGCAAAACCATGCTCAACTTAACATCTATCAGCCACATAGATGAGAGAAACGATACATAAAGAGTAGATAAAAGTGCTAAACAATTTCAAAGCCAAAAAGCAGTACTATGTGTATACTGTATTACCAAACAACACCGATGCATGCCGATAGGTAAATGTACAAATTACATCCAACTAAATTATCTCAGTATTGGTATAATTTCTACAGTTGACTTTGATATTTACAAATAACAGATTAAAGAAGAAAAGGCTAAAAAGGATGGCATTAAAACAATCTGACACAAACCTGAAGAAGGAGGCGGGTCTGTTAATGCGACGCTCAGCCACTGTCGAAGGGGAGGAGGAGGAGGACGTGGAAGAGGTGGAGGAGGAAGAGGACATGATGGATGTTGAGGTGGAGGAGGAGGAGGAAGAGGAGTCTACCACACCAGCCCCCTGTGAGAGAAAACAGAACTACCACACCACTACTCAAACGAAGTACTCTTTTTCTAAGTCAAGTAAGTTACTAGTTTTAAAATCCCTACGTTTTTCATGTTGTGTTTTCCACCATGCTCATGAATGGACATACTGTATGCATGAAATTTTTTTAATTCAAAACAAATGACTAAAATGCTTAATCAAATGACCTTTGCCTTTTTTTATCTTAATTTTATATAAAAAAATGTGGCCAATTTTACAATCAAACAAATTATTTGCCTAACTAAAATATAAGTAAATTTGTTTTGTTGGGATTTTGGCTTTGAGCCAGGAACTGGAGCTAGGAACTGGAGCCAATCAGGTTATTTAGTGTCATGTTTTTCCCCAGAACAAACTCTGTCAATCACTTACATACAGGTTCAAAATTACTGCCACGTGAAAAGGGGGAACAATGAAGGACTGGTGCCCAGTCGACCCACCCTGCTCAGGGTTCAAATCCAGATCATTCTCGCTTGCAAAGTGGAAACAGGTGTGCACGCCAACCACTACAACATACGGTTCTGTCACATGTACTCTATGTACTTTTTAGGTCCACAATTATGTACTTTAATCCATTAATTACTTATTTCACATTTTCCTTTAATTAACTATACTGAAATCTAACCAAAGAGCCAATAAATTTAAATTTATAAAATTAAATCTATAAAATAAAAAATAAAGTAAATTTGTAAAATTAGGTAAAAATTGTAAGCAAAATTTATGACTTTCAAAATGAATGTTACACTTGTTGCAACATAGCAAATCATGTGATGTGAATATTGACGAGACTGCTGTCAGATGCTAAGTTTAACTGACCAGGTCATTACGCATCGCTGCATGTTTCCACCAGTCTCTCAGCCTTCTACAAAGTCCAAAGTTCCTTACTGAATACAAATACCCAGGGGCCAGATTCACGAGAGCAGTTACGCAAGCACTTACGAACATTTACATCTTTCCTCAATCTTTAACGGCTTTGGCTACATTTATTAAACAGTTTACAAGCATGAAAACGTCCCATTTAACTGTTGTTATTGTTATAAACAGCCTCCTGGTGCTTCGGGACTCATTAACTGTTTAATAATTGGAAACAGAGCCGCCAAAGATTGAGAAAAGATGTACAGGTTTGTAAGTGCTTGTGTAAGTGCTTTTGTGAATCTGGCCCCAAGACCCTTGGAAGGCCCTAAGTCAAGAATTTGAATTTAGCTTTTTACTTGTAAATAAGCATTCATCAGAACTACTTACTGTAGACACACATGAATTTATTATGGATATTATGGATTTAATCATTATTACCAAATAAAACGAGTTTGTTTGAACATAACCCGACACTATGACTGCCACTCAGTTTGTGCAGTATCCCGCCCTCAACACTCACACTATCTGGCCCACTGCTATGTGAGAGAGGGAAGAGACTAAACAAGTTTGCCCGTTTACATGTTTTATGTCCCAGTTTTCTATTCTAAATTTATGTATAAAAAATCTATGCTTAATTAGAGCCTGATAAAAATAAATTTATGTATAAAAAAAAAAGCACCTTAGAGCTGATCAACTGCTGCTCAGTTTGACCGATATCTGCCAGCATTGACACTGATACTTTGGGTACAGTATTAACAACTGCACAATGAAGCAACAAAGGAATACGTAACATTTACTTAACCAGAAAAGCATTGGAGAGGATGAACGGACATGAACGATTCTGCATACGTTTTGTTGATTTACACAGATGAAATGAACAAAAATTAATAACATGTCATCATGCTACGATAACTATCAGACACCCTTGGATCAGGAATACTGTTAGATCTTTACTTTACTGAATCAGGTAGATAGGTAATGCCTCCTTTTTATATTATTTTTTCAGATCATTGCATTCCCCCCTTGTTCGCAAGTATGCTATTCACTCCCTCTCCACACCTTACATTTAAATCAGAAGCCACAGCAGCCAACATTCACAACATTGGACAAATTGAAAAAAGCACACCACATGAAAACTCCCAAACCCTATCAATCTACAAACTCGCTTCACCTTGGGTGCTGTCACTCAAAACCTGCAAATTCAAAAGCACTCAACACTCAAAAGTGTAGAGTGGTGTCATTACAGCACACAAATCCACCACCTGCTCCCTCTAATACTCAACCCCACCATATAACTCGCCCCTCACACTTACCCCCTTACTCCCAACCTGCTTCACACTTAATACATGTATAATTTTCTTTTAATATTCCTATCACTGAAGAACCATTTCCTTGACATGCAGTTTTCAGTTTAACACTCTTAAGTCCCTAGACACCCCTCCCCTAAATAAGTACATGCAAACTCCATGCAACAAATGACACTCTGTACTCAATGAAGGCACAATACTTCAGTACTTGTGAACACATTAATGAACCAGAGTGATTTGAGTACAAGTTCTTGTAAAGAACAGAGTAGAAGAGGGAGGGGGGGGGGGGGTAGGAGTAGAGGGGTACAGAGAGGGAGGGGGGGGTGGTAGGAGTATAAAAGGGTAGTGGTAGGAGGGGGAGCAAAGGTGGGGGGATGGGGGAGGAGGGGGTTGGGAAAGAGGGAGACAGAAGGGAACAAGTGGGGAGGGACAAAGTGGAGAAAGGGTGGGGAAGAGGGGGGTAAAGGGTAGGGGAGAGGGATAAAAGTGGAAGAATTGGGAGGAAATATATTGTGGGTAGAGAGATGACAGAGAGGAGGTGGACAGGACAAGGTGAAGGGGAGAGGGGAAGGAGGGAGCAGAGGCATCAGGTAAAGAGGAAGAGGGAAGGGAGGAAGCAGAGACATCAGGTGAAGGGGAAGAGGAGAGGGAGGGAACAGAGGCATCAGGGGAAGAGGAAGAGGAGAGGGAGGAAGCAGAGACATCAGGTGTAAGGAAATATACCTAAATGCATTTTCCAGTTATCAAAATAGCTCCACCCACATTATTTATATACTGTACAGATAATTAATATATACAAACAATTTGTGATTTACCTCAAGAATAAAAAAGGCAAAGGTTTTCAATTACATTATTATGTACCAAGCTACACACACACACATTAAAAACTTGTCATAATAGTAAGTTTTAACTCTGGTCCAAGTGGAGTTAGCATCTAGGCATACTGGTATTAAATATTTTGAAGTTATTACTGAATACTGACCAATATATCAGCCAGACATGTAGCACATGACAAACTGCATTCATGTTAAAAGTATTGACAATGAGACATTAAATTAACTAAGTGGCAAGAGACAAGAAACAATTTGTCACATACTTGAGGACAACATGGCCACAAATGCAAGTTGGACTCTTTACCATTGATGAGAAACTCAAAATTAATAGCTTTCCTAAACTAGCTTTAAATCAAATCAATAATGATCATTCTTGCTGCAAATCTTCATACTGTTAAATTCTTTAAAGGAAAGATATTTCAGCAGTTTTACTGAATACATTATTTTGCTTTCAAAGTAATAAGGTGAAATTGAAGCATACAAGACAGAGCTTGAGATGCTGTGAGGACATCTCAAGAGCATCAGCATCAACACTGAAGGAGACACCATACACGTTGCAACAAAGATCTTCACTACTACTCCCTCAATGTAACTCATGAAAGAAATATGAAAGCTTATAAACATGAGACAGCTTAACAGCAATTCTTTGGCACATAAAACCCAGCAATACCTTGTTTAACTCTAACCAAGTGTCAAACTCCAGTAAATGTACTCAGAGTTAGATTAGAACGTGCAGCCTCGTATACTCTACTCCTAGTAATGATCCATTACAAAATTATTACTCACTCTTCCCATAAAACATTGTCATCCATCATGCAATAATATAAGAAGCTACATTATTAAAGCCCACTAATGCCCTGTGATACTCATTCCCTTAGAATTCCATTAAATTGTTGAAATTATACAGATTAAGGGCTGATTTTATATATATAAATATATATATATATATATATACATATAAATATTGGGCTTGATGTAGTGTGCTTGGAGATGTGTAGTCTTATGAGCAACAGAGAGAGATGTGTCTACCTTGTAATTACTTTGCAGTAGTGATTCTGTGGTGCTGAGGAACTATCAACCAGGAGGCCTCTGACCAGACCTCCTGATTGGTAGTCTGGTCAACCACGCTCTTAGACACAGCTGCTTGCAGCCTGATGTATGAATCAGAGCATGGTTGATCAGGTAACCTTTATAAGTGTTTATCAATTGTAGTCGTTACAAAGAATGTAGAGAGATGTGTACTCATCTAAGATGTAAGCAGTGCATGGAGATGTGTAGTCATGTGACAAGTGTGTGGAGATGTAGCAAGTCATAAGATAATCCTTGAAGTATAACCTGTAGAGTAGGAAAAAAGCTGTTTCATGTATTAAAAAAGAAAGGGTAATGATCTTTTCAAAATCAACGATCACAGTGATGTCAACACATGCCAATAATTGCACAATACTGATGTACCGAGTTGTTTAAAGCAATGACTCCTGTCCTACTTCTCTATCATACCTAGTTTTAAACCTATAAATATTGTTTGCTTCCACAAGGTGCTCCTTTAGTTTATTTCATTTCCCCACTACTCATGCTAAAAGAAAACTTTCTAACATCTCAATGACTCATCCTAGCTCCCAGCCATGTCCCCTTATTCTGTTGGTATTCCATGTGAACATTTTGTCTATCCCCACTCTGTCAATACCCCTAAAGTATTTTGTATGGTGCCATCATATCTCCCCACTCCCTCCTTTTTTCTAACATCGTCAGGTTCAGTTCCTTCAGTTGTTCTTCATATCGCATCCCATGCAAACCCAGGGCTAGCCTCATTACAAATTTGTTAACCTTTTCCGGTTCCCTAATGTGTTTCTTTAGGTGGGGGCTCCATGATGGGGCTGCATACTCTAACAATGGTCGCACATAGGCAGTGTAAAGTGCTCCGAATGCCTCCTCACTTAGGTTTCTGAGTGACATTCTAAGTTTTGCTAGCAATGAGTACGCTGCTGTCGTTATCTGATTTATGTGTGCCTCAGGAGTTAAATTTGGTGTTACATCCACTCCCCAGTCCCTTTCTCAAATTGTCACAGGAAGGTAGTTTCCCTTCATTGTGTACTATACTTTTGGTCTCCAGTCACCTAATCCCAGTTCCATAACTTTACACTTGCTCATGTTGAACTCCAGTAGCCATTTCTTTGGACATCTCTGAGGCTTGTTCAAGTCCTCTTAAAGAATTCTACAATCCTCAACTGTCACAACTCATCTCATTAATTTTGTGTCATCCGTGAACATCGCCATATAGGACTTGACTCCTGCAGACATGTTGTTCACTTACGTATATTCGAAATAGAACTGGTCCCAGCACCGATCCTTGAGGTACATACTCCACTCGTTACGGTTTGCCTGTCTGACTTCTTGCCCCCTGACTGTTACTCTCTGGCTCCTGCTTGTTAAGTAATTCTTTACCCAAGCAAGGGCTTTTCTGCTTACTCCCGCCTGCCTCTTAAGTTTTAGTAGCAGTCTCCTGTACGGTACTGTGTCAAAGGCCTTTTGGCAATCCAGGCATATACAGTCTACCCATGCTTCTTCGCTCTGCCTTATTCTTGTTATTTTATCATAGAATTCCAGAAGGTTTGTTAGGCATGATTTCCATCCTCTGAATCCATGTTGGTGTTTGTTTACACACCTAATGTTCTATAGGTGTGTAACCAGTCTTAACCTGATTATTCTTTCAAGTACACTGTACTTTACAGAGGATGCTTGTGTGTGATGCTGGTCTATAGTTAAGTCCCTCTTCCCTATCTCTCTTTTTGAAATTGGTACCACATTTGCCTTCTTCCAGCAACTGGGCAACTCTCCCTTCATAAGTGACTCATTATAGATCCTTGCCAGAGGCACGCTGAGGCCCTGGCGCTGCCTCTTTTAGTATCCACGGTGATACATTGTCTGGTCCAACTGCTTTAGTTTCATCCAGTATTGTTAGCCATTTCATTTCCTCTTCTTCTGTCACTTCTAAAATCCATTAGTCTCTCATCTTGAGTCATCTCCTCTTCAATCAATGGGAGTTGCTTAGGCCCGGTTGTGAACACTCCATGGAAACTGGCATTCAGTACCTCGTAGATTTCCTTTTCGCTTTCTGCATATCTATTTCTGATTTCCTTAGTCTTGTCACTTGGTCGTTCACCGACATTTTCTTTCTTACATGACTATGTAGTACTTTAGGTTGCTTTTTTCGCAATATCATTTTCATAATTCTTTATGATACTCTCCTTACATTAATTAATGTATTCATTCCTAGCTCTGTTTTATTGTCCTCTGTCCTTTCTCCCCTCCCTCCTGCTTCTCATTTTTGCTTCCTGGCACTGTCTATTAAACCATGGGTTTTTACATTCCTCCTACTTTTTTCTTTTACTGTTGGTATAAAACTCTCTTCGGCCTCCTTGCATTTCCACTTGACTAAGTCCATCATATCTTGCACTGTTTTTCCTCTTAATTCTTCTTCCCACTGCACTTCTCCCAGATATTCTTATCCTCCTGTAATCCCCTTTCCTATAGTCTACTCTCCTTTCCCAGACCTCTTGACCCCGTGGTCAATATTTTACCCTCGATCATGAAGTCAAAAGACTAGAGCCAAGGACACAATGGTCCTTGGCTTCTAGTGTTATGTCATGTTCCATATTCGTAATGTCCTCCTCATTCTGGGTGAAAATCAGGACTAATAGGCTTGATGTATTCCCTCCTCTTTCCCTTTTGTCTTCCTTCACATGTTGTGTTAGGAAATTCCTGTCTATATCTTCCACTAATTTTGCTCCTAACGTTTCTTCCCAAACGTGGGGATTTCTTGATTCCCAATCAATCTCTCCATGATTGAGGCCCCTCATGACCAACAGTTTTGCTCTCATTCTGTGAGCTGTTGTTGCTACCCTCTGCAGTTCATCTATACATGTCTTGTTGTTATCATATTCCTATCTTGGGCCTTCTACTGTTTGGTGGGGGGATTGTAAATTATCAAGATCGTAATCCTCTTCCCATCACCTATCAAAATCCCAAGTATGGAGCTTGTGTTTCCATTAGTCCCCTGATTCTCTAGTTCCTCAAATTTCCATTTCTGCTTTATGAGGAGTGCCACTCCCCCTCCCTGTCTCTGTGTCCATTCATTCCTTATCACTTGGTATCCCTCTGGGAAGATTGCATCCAAGATCATATAATTTATTTTAGTTTCCACTATTGCAATTATGTCTGGATCTGCTTCACTAACCCTTTCTTTTATTTCCTCAGCTTTATTGGATACCCCCATCAGCATTAGTGTACCAAACCTTGAGATTCTTCTTGGAAACTGTTACCAAAGTTCATGTAGCTCATTACCAAAGTTCATGTAGCTCATCTGCCTACCTGTCTCCCTCAGTGTGTGCTGCAGGTGATGGATGGATGAAGTCCTATCTCCAATAAATGGTGAAGGGGGATGAGAGGCTGAGGGGATCTGGGAGCCAGGGAGCTGGGAGCCAGATGGGGTCTGGGCAATTAGAGAGAGATGGGGGTGCAAATGTATGAATGTGTGTGTGTGGGCGTGTGTGTAATTACCTAAGTGTAGTTGCAGGATGAGAGCTACATTCATGGTATCCCACCTTCCCAGCAATGTTTGTCATGCAACGCTTTGAAATTACTGACAGTTTTGGCCTCCACCACCTTCTCATCTAAATTGCTAACTTGTGTGTGTAATTACCTAAGTATAGTTACAGGATGAGAGCTACGCTCGTGGTGTCCCGTCTTCCCAGCAAAAACTTAATAATAGTGCTGTTGAAACCAAGATGATCCGTTTGCTGTGCTATTTACAAGGTGTTGGGATGACGGGGAAGGGAATTATCAAGGGAAAGTGCCGAGCCATTATGACTATATAGCACTTAAAAGGTGTCAGGATAAGGATTTGGGATAGGACAGGGGAAAGGAATGTTGTCCAACCACTTGGACGGTCGGGGATTGAACGCCGACCTGCATGAAGCGAGACCATCACTCTTCCATCCAGCCCAAGTGGGTGTTATAATATTGTGCATTTGTTCAATGATACTTTTTGTTTAAACTGTCATACTTATTCTCTGACTGCTTGTTCCTTCTGACTGTTCTAAGCTAATCTATACCTGCTTCTGGGTGTGTTTTGTGTGCACACACACATGTGCATGTGTGTGAGAGAGAAGGAAGATCAAGAGCTACTCCAAAACCAAAAAGCACTTTCTCACATAGTAGTGTGTGTTTGATTTACTAAACTGAAAGATTTCACATTGAAACCACAATAGAGAATGAAATACCATTATGTTTTAAAATGAACACTATGGAGATAATCATGCTAACACCCACAGTAAAAACTGGGTAAGAAATAGATTTTTGGTGTGACACTTCATCTTGACCACTGTCTGGCTCTCAAAAACATTTCCATCACTAAATGTAAATTAAGAAATAGTTTATCACAAAACTTTATTAAATGAAAGCAATGATTAAAATTGATTGCTTTATGAATGTAAAAAAATAAAAATAAAAACCAAGAGACTTCTACCAGCCAGACATGTTAAAAGTGAAGTGGTGCAAGTACCAAGCAACATACATAAGTACCGAGCCCATGACCAGATCCCGCCACACCCCAACGCACTCAATGCACAAACTTTACAACTTTGTAACTAATTAATAATTAACTTGCCTTGTTAACTACAAAAATGAATGTTTAAAGATATGTGCTAATCAATGTTTAAAAGATGTGCTAGAAATTATTTGGTTCAAATTACTATATCTATAGCTACCATTGGCTTGTTTCCAACCATGTTTACCAGTGATGCAAGAATCATGTTGTAATTACTGTACTGTAATGTCAATGATCCTACACACTGACACATGCTACTATCTTCTCAATTCAGTATTTGTATTGCAGGAAGAGTGAAAGGTTATAGTGAAATTTAAGTCTAAATCTTGTAAATCTTCCTGGGAAGACCTCCTGGTAACCCTTATCCTCGGCTCTCAAGGGGAAAAAAACACCCTAGTCAAAAAGTAGTAGATCCTAGTTGACGACTAAGAATTTGTATACGAGAAAAGCAGCCCAGTTTGTAAACATAAAAACTTGTGTCATATGGTCACTCAGGTGGTCTCATGGTAAGTTTTGGATTTATTTGCCAAAAATAAGATTCGTCAAGGTCTGGACGGGCACGGCACTTACGTGTGTTGTGGCTATTCAAGTATATTTAGCCAGCGGCCCAAGATGGACGCCCCCCGACTGCGTACCTTGTGCTGGCCACCCACCCCAGGACTGCTCTTTCCATTTCCTTTGGTATTTGCTTGAGTTGTCTTGATGGAGTCCCGTCGTCCTATAACCACACGGCTATTAACACCACTGCTGCTGCGTCCCAAGGGGGTGGCTCGACCTCCTTCCTGAGGTGAATTCTTCACAGTACACATTCTGGCATTCATGCTGGGAGCAGGTGATGAGCGAGGAGTGCCTGTTGGGGTGGCACGACCAGATTGAGCTAAACTGGGTCTACTACGAAGCCCAGTTCCACGTCCTATCGAATCTCTGCCTCCAGAAACTTCTGACCCAGATGATTCTCGATGACAGAGGTTTCCTCCACTATGATAAGATACATGTTGGGCACTCGAAGTTCCAACAGTAGACGTACTCCGAGTTTCTCGGCTTCGACGTGGAGGCTTTTCTACTGTCAATGGAACCTTGCGGCTTCCAGACTCAGATGATGTAGAGTTTACAGAACTGTTATTGGTCTCTGATCGTCTAGATTCCTCTTGATGCACCACAACATCATACTTGATGTTTGGGCCCGGATGAACAGTATGGGTGGCAGCCTCAACAGAGTCAGCTCCCCCACCTTCAGTCATGGTGGCTGTACTGAATACAAGCGGACAAACGCTTACTCCAACATCTTTCTGCTCAACATTTTCTCGCTGATCGAGCTGAGGAAAAAAATATAATTTCATATATTAATACAAATTTATTTTACACCCTGAATCGCATATTTAGTAAAAAGAATATGACATTTAAGAAATAATGTTGTGTATTGTACAGTATTTACTTTATGACTATTGCAAATACAGTACAGTAGTAATCACAAAGTGAGAAAATACTTACTAAAGATACTATACCATATTTGATATGGTTGTTATTATAAAGTCCTGCATTAATTACCAGCTTATGCTGAGGAATATATTACAAGGATATTTCCCCTTGAAAGTCTGTGATATGATTTAAACAGTAAAAATATTAACTTTTGTCAATTCTGCCTTTAAATACACATTATGATAATTCAAGATTCTGCTTTTAGTAACCAACAATGAACACAGGGTGAAGCTCTCAACATGCAGATTGCCACATGAATTGTGCCAAAGGTTAAAATATGTACAAATGTACCGTACAGTTCAGGTTTTTCAAATACAGAAACCTAACTGCGTTTTACAGTAATAATTAATCACAAAAACTTGTTGTTGTTGTAAGGTCAAAAGACATACTTGTCTCCAGACTGAAAAATACTGTACAAATACAAATCTTGAATATGTATCAAGGTAAAGATAGACTCCAACTATACATGTCATAAAATGACAGAAACCTTACTTGTATCTTAAAGCTAGAATTAACAGACAGAGACGTTACTTGTGTCTTGAGGCTGAGGTTCTCCTCCCGCAACGCAGTGATGGTGGAATGTGTGTGTCGGTGCTCTGCTTCCCACTCTGCTGTTTTGCACACCCACTCCTCACTGGCTGTCTCAATCTGCTTTCTCAACACCTGCACACATCAACACTCCATTACATTTTGATGCAATATATATATACTACTGAATTTCATTTAAATATTTACACACAAAAGCTTTATTTTGATGTATGTGAAAGTAAATTTGAAGAATTTATTTTGTATATGCAAGCCAGGTGCTTAATAAGTGTAACAAACTACTGTAAATTAAAGTACTACAGTACTGCATATTAAGAAACTGTATATCAAGTATCTAAATTACACAAGCACTTGAGTAAATAACATTAGTACAAAGGAAAAGTTAATAGTGATTTTGAAGGAGAAAGAAGCCATGAAGAAAAGAACTTTAGTGACATGTCTGGTGTATATGAAGGTGTTTGGTTAAGACTGCACAAACTGGAATGATGAAGTGGCAAGAGAACTTGATAAGAAAAAATGTTTTTTTTTTATGGAGAGAAAGTGGAGAGAGAAGAACACAGATAGAAATATGATTAGTGTAAAAGGCCCACAAAGGTGTGTAAAGTTAATGTCTACATAAAAACTTACATACTGCATGGTTTAAGTAATCTCCAATGCAACTCATCCTCCTAAAATGATAGTACTTATCGCAACTATTTGCTCAAATGTACCAATATGTACTGTTCAACCACTTAAAAGTTCATGTTTTGTATTACTGAATTAGTTCAAATGGCATTCTACAAACTCAGAAATGTAACTAAAGAACCTAATCTAACCTGTTCAATCAATCCTAGGCCTAATATAACACACACGTACATTATACTAGGCCCAAGAATGTTTAAGTCTGGTTTTAGTTTTTGCTCAGACCATAACATTAAAAAAAAATAAAATAAAATAAAATAAAAGAGTACAAAATGTGAATTTTTGGGTCCAACAGTACATATTGGTAGAAATGTCCAAATAAGTTCTTAAAATACAGTACAGTAGTACAATCATTTTAGGAGGATGGGCTGCTGTAATCAGATTCTTGGCAATTGTATTATTATTATTATTATTATTAATAAAACATTAGTTATGGAGAAAAAATAGCTAATACGGAGATATGAAGAAACATTTACAATAATTATTCAGAAAACACTAATCTGTTTTGGAAGGGCGGGCAAGAAGATAGACTGGCGGACGGGTTAATGGATGTGTTAAATGGTAAGGAGATAAGACATACATGAAGAGAACATTTTAAAGTTAAATACATTGAACTGATGAAAGAGGTGGTAATAATAAACACAATTTGATTCGATGGCAAGAGAAAAATGCAAGATGGTATCGGATACCATCTTGCAGTCACCTGGGACACCAGGTATCCTAGTTGGCATATTTATGGAAGAAACGTTGCATAGATGTGGGAGCAGAAATGGGGGGTAAAGATGCAAGTGTTGTTGAGGTATATGCAATAATTTTATGTAATAGAGAAAAAATAATTACATAGGTGTGCACAATCTCACAAAAGGCATGGGGCTCTGGCACAGTTCCAGAGGATCACAACACAGGTCTGACTGTACTACTGAATAAAAATACAAGTCACTATAACATAATGAATAACAATTATAGAGGCATTAGTTTATTTAGTGAGCCAAGTGGTGGTTAAAGAGTACAGAAAAATACTAATCAGTGATGAACAACACAGGTTCCGTGGTGGGAAAAGCGTGTATATAGTCCAGAGATTCCCAGTGAGGCAAATTGTAGAGCAGATGTGTGACGGAGTGGAAGGTGTTCATGGCATTTATTGACTTGGTAAATGCACACGATGAAGGTAATAAAGAAGGAATTTGGAGTCGTGAACATGCATGGATTTAGCAGAATATTGTTCAATGCTGTGAAAGTTTGCATGCAGGTATTCTAGGGTTGTGTGACGTCATCCCCGGTTGTTTACTGTATACAGGCAAGTATTCTAGAGTTGTGTGATGTCACCCCTGGTGGTTTACTGTATACATGCAAGTATTCTAGAGTTGTGTGATGTCACCCCTGGTGGTTTACTGTATACATGCAAGTATTCTAGGGTTGTGTGACATCACCCCTAGTGGTTTACTGTATACATGCAAGTATTCTAGGGTTGTGTGACGTCACCCCTAGTGGTTTACTGTATACATGCAAGTATTCTAGGGTTGTGTGACGTCACCCCTGGTGGTTTACTGTATACATGCAAGTATTCTAGGGTTGTGTGACGTCACCCCTGGTGGTTTACTGTATACATGCAAGTATTCTAGGGTTGTGTGACGTCACCCCTGGTGGTTTACTGTATACATGCAAGTATTCTAGGGTTGTGTGACGTCACCCCTGGTGGTTTACTGTATACATGGATGGGGTCGTGAGAAGCAAGAGGCGGGTAAACAAGAGGTGTAACACTTGTGTATAAAAATAATGAGTAATTAGAGTATGTCAGATTAAATGAACGAAAATGATATAGTTCATTAAGAAGAGTTAAATAGAACTATGTAGACTGAAAATTGGAGAGGAAGATTAGGAGGGGAGAGAGGAGGGAAGATTAGGAGGGGAGAGAGGAGGGAAGATTAGGAGGGGAGAGAGGAGGGAAGATTAGGAGGGGAGAGAGGAGGGAAGATTAGGAGGGGAGAGAGGAGGGAAGATTAGGAGGGGAGAGAGGAGGGAAGATTAGGAGGGGAGAGAGGAGGGAAGATTAGGAGGGGAGAGAGGAGGGAAGATTAGGAGGGGAGAGAGGAGGGAAGATTAGGAGGGGAGAGAGGAGGGAAGATTAGGAGGGGAGAGAGGAGGGAAGATTAGGAGGGGAGAGAGGAGGGAAGATTAGGAGGGGAGAGAGGAGGGGTAGAGAGGAGGAGGGGTAGAGAGGAGGAGGGGTAGAGAGGAGGAGGGGGAGAGAGGAGGAGGGAGAGAGAGGAGGAGGGGGGAGAGGAGGAGGAGGAGGGGAGAGAGGAGGAGGAGGAGGGGAGAGAGGAGGAGGAGGAGGGGAGAGAGGAGGAGGAGGAGGGGAGAGAGGAGGAGGAGGAGGGGAGAGAGGAGGAGGAGGAGAGAGAGGAGGAGGAGGAGGGGAGAGAGGAGGAGGAGGAGGGGAGAGAGGAGGAGGAGGAGGGGAGAGAGGAGGAGGAGGGGAGAGAGGAGGAGGAGGAGGGGAGAGAGGAGGAGGAGGGGAGAGAGGAGGAGGAGGGGAGAGAGGAGGAGGAGGAGGGGAGAGAGGAGGAGGAGGAGGGGAGAGAGGAGGAGGAGGAGGGGAGAGAGGAGGAGGAGGAGGAGGAGGAGGGGAGAGAGGAGGAGGAGGGGAGAGAGGAGGAGGGGGGGAGAGAGGAGGAGGGGGGGGAGAGAGGAGGAGGAGGAGGGGAGAGAGGAGGAGGAGGGGAGAGAGGAGGATGAGGAGGAGGGGAGAGAGGAGGAGGAGGGGAGAGAGGAGGAGGAGGGGAGAGAGGAGGAGGGGAGGGAGGAGGAGGGGAGAGAGGAGGGGAGAGAGGAGGAGGAGGAGGAGGGGAGAAAGGAGGAGGAGGGGAGAGAGGGAGTGAGAGGGGAGAGAGGAGGAGCGGAGAGAGGGAGTGAGAGGGGAGTGAGAGGGGAGAGAGGAGGAGGAGGGGAGAGAGGAGGAGGAGGGGAGAGAGGGAGTGAGAGGGGAGGGGGAGTGAGAGGGGAGGGGGAGGGGGAGTGAGAGGGGAGGGGGAGTGAGAGGGGAGGGGGAGTGAGAGGGGAGGGGGAGTGAGAGGGGAGGGGGAGTGAGAGGGGAGGGGGAGTGAGAGGGGAGGGGGAGGAATGGAATAGACATGGAACTATCAGGAAAAAGCAGAAAAGGGAATAGTAATGAAAATGATTTTCAAAATGAAAATTTAATGTTTATCACTATCTCACTATCCTATTCTAGAAATGCGGTCTTATGAAATCTAGGCCAAATAAACTATGCTATTGTATAACTAAAGGTCCCCCCCCCCGCCCCTCTATTATGTACTCTATTAGTGAACGACAATTACGTTAGAGGACTCATTTGCTGACTTACAAGTTCGTACTGTTAAACATAGAAGTGGATTGACAACAGAGATGGTAGTCAAAATCAATTCCTTCCCAATCTAATTCAAATAAAGATTCTAAGAGATTCATTATGGGTCAATAAGCCAGATAAAGCTTAGGTGGGAGTACCTCAGTTTCCATGACAGTAGTGAGAAGTTGACGCTGCAGCTCCAAGACGTCCTTCTCCCTCAGAATGGCAGAGATGCGTTGCTTATTTGGCTGGACCTTCAAGCGTGCCCCCTTCAGGAGGCTCACCGGCATGCTCAACCCACCGTCCGCCTTCCCGGCTCTTCTTTCTCTCTCAATCACTACTCGGTCACTGCCCTTCTTCACCGCATCGCCACAAGTGACGAAGGTTGACTCCTTGACGTTGTCACTGGTGGGGCTAAGGTCTTTATAATTAGAGTTCTGATCTTTATCACCGTTATCTCTTTGACTGGAAGCTATACTATATTCTTTTTGTGAGTGCCTCTGAGTCCGATCGCGAATTGGTACTTTGAGGACCCTAGGCAGGAACACGTCGCGGTCAGTGTTGAGGCGGACACTAGATGCACTACGGACTACCCGAGCTCTAGACGTTCCTCCAACACCGTGAAACTCTTCAGCACCATCTCCACTGGCAACACTTACGGTCACTGCAGGAGGTACTCGACGAGGTTTGGTGAAGTTAGTGGTAGTGGTTGTAGCAGTGGTGCTGTCACTCACAATATGAACAGTGTTCACTCCTCCCATTACTGAGTGAACAATACCACCTGTGGATGCTGGGCCATCCCGTCGAACACCATTACTTTTAACAAACTGCAAGTTCAGGTCATTGCCATAATCAATTCTAGGATCTACTCGAGGATCGAGTCGCGGATCGAGTCGTGGATCGAGTCGTGGATCGAGTCTTAGTGCTCTAAATTGGTCTTCAAGGCGCCGTTTATCACCCGCCAAGGCCAAAAGCTGCCCGTGGAGATCAAGCAGACGTTGATGGGATGCAGCTGCCTCGGCTTCGGCCCAGCTTACTCGGCCAACTAAATATTGGCGGTCTTGTCGTAAGCGGTCCACAGCTGCCCATGCCTCTGCCTCCATAGCCATGCCCACCTGTGGAGGAGGGGGAGGCGGCGCCAATATATCCCCACGGTTGTGATAGTTGCCAATGGGCCCTGGTAGAGAATGCGGCCAATAATCTCGATATGCAGGATGTGATCTGGGAGATGCTAGGGGATCTGAAGCAGAGCTGCCCGTTGGAGGTTGCTGCCCGATTCGATCTCGCTCCAGACGTTCTGCTCTCTCTAATTCATTTCGTAATCGAGTTCCCTTCCTTTGAATGACATCAAGTAACTGCCACAATTCATCTTCAGCAGACCCGAGTGGAAGCTCTGGCTCAACAGAAGTCCAACGGTGCTCTTCTACACCAGATAAATGATCACCAGCCGACGAGGAGGAGCTCTTGCCCATGCTGCCTCCAGCTTTATCTGTGCTGAAGCCCGAGTCTGCCACTGCTGAGCTACTGTGCGTCTCACTAAGAGACTTCCCGCCAGTACTGCTGCTGCTACTGCTGTTCCCACTGCCGCCAGTGGTGGTCACCCCTGCTGCTCCTCCTCCTGCTGTAGATATGGGGCGCTGCTGCCTCCCACCCTCACCAGGGGTCACGTGGTGGGAGGCGTGAGACAACTTACTAGGGGATGGTTCCCCCCTAGTTGAAGGGACAGCCTGGAGAGGCTGGGAGGCGTGGCTAGACAGCGGGCCATGGGCAGGGTTGAGGGAGTTGTAGGGCCGGGCGTGCAGGTGCGGGAAGGCGTGCAGCACATTGTCGCGGAATTCCAGAAGCGACGTCACCTCGTGCTGTAGTTCCTGCAACAACAACAAGTGTTTACATCTTGCCGAAATATGAACATTTATGTTAAATACATTTAATTGTAATGACTACTGGCATATGCTTATTTTATTAACAAATTTACATTAATTGTATATTCTTTAACCACTATCAAAAGCTCACTGAAGACTGTAAACATTGGTAAATGGCTAAACTTTTAACACACACAGAAATAACAACAATTTCAGATATTCAATTAATCTGTGAAAGGATCTAAACAGTGCTTATTTAAGCCTCAATTTAAAAAAAACACTGCCAGTTGCACGGCAATTTCATTACACCTTTAATGAAAAAAGTTATCTATGAGACAATTAATTGTATGTACAGTATTATACGATGATTTGCCAGAGGCGTGCCACAAGTTAAGCAGTGAACTGGGAAAACCAGATATTATTGAACAAATCCACAAGGGCCGTGACGAGGATTCGAACCTGCGTCCGGGAGCATCCCAGACACGGCCTTACCAGATATTATTGGTATCCTCTGTCAAGAGCGACGAGCTGTGTGGAACATGTAAGCCTTCTTGATGACAATCACCTGCCAGAAAATATTAAAGACAAGCAACTGTAACCATTAACCACTATTTACTCAACTGTACTCCACTTGAGCAGCCAAGACAGCACCGATGATAACACAGCAACACTGGCAGATGCCAGCGATGCTGTGGAACAAGTGAAGACAATCCCCAGGGAACTGGACGTGACAAAATCAATGGGCCCGAGACCTACTCTCACACCACGGCAGCTGAGGAAGGCTGCACACAGTTCTTTTAGAGAACTCTGTCGCCCGCTCTCTAAAAGCTTTGTTAAAACTGTTGAGACAGGAAGTCTCCAGATGTGTTCCTTCTAAAGTGCTGGAGAAAGTAATCTGGTGGAGCATCTTGAGAGGATGTGACAAAAAAAAAAAAAAAATAAGCATAGATTAAGAAACGCAAAATCGTGCCTGACAAATTTGAGTTTTATGACAAGGTTACTGATATTAGACAGGAGAAGGAAGACTGGGTGGTCTGTGTTTCAAGACTGTCAGAAGGCATTTGACACGGTTCCCCACGAAGGACTATTGAACAAGATGGAGAACTGTCATGAATGGGGATGCAGTACTAGACTGTAAACATGGGGGAAAGAGGAGGGTAGGGGGGGGATGAGGTGGGGAAGAGCCCTGACCACTACCCACAAAGGATCCCTCCAACCACAGTGAATACTAGCATTATCCTCACTTTAATAAGACCTATCAAAATCCTCAGATTAGGCAAAATTGTAATTAATTTTGTCAATTAAGATGTTAATAATAATAATCCAACTTTAGGGTATCCTTGGGTTATCTTGAGATGATTTCGGGGTTTTTTAGTGTCCCCGCGGCCCGGTCCTCGACCAGGCCTCCACCCCCAGGAAGCAGCCCGTGACAGCTGACTAACACCCAGGTACCTATTTTACTGCTAGGTAACCGGGGCATAGGGTGAAAGAAACTCTGCCCAATGTTTCTCGCCCACGGGATGGGTATGGGGTGCATAATAAAGAAAGAAATTGAAATTGTGGCTTTTTGAGGTTCTCTTGAGAGATGATTTCGGGGCTTAGCCTCTCCGCGGCCCGGTCCTCGACCAGGCTTCCTTTTTGTTACCCCCCCCCCCAGGAAGCAGCCCGTAGCAGCTGCCTAACTCCCAGGTACCTATTTACTGCTAGGTGACCCAGATCAGTGTGAAAGAAACTCCCCCCCCCCCATTTGTTTCCCGCCTCCACCGGGGATCGAACCCGGAACCTTAGGACTACGAATCCCGAGCGCTGTCCACTCAGCTGTCAGGCCCGTAATTAGGCTTGAGCTAACCGAGATGGTTTAAACAAGATATTAATCTTAATGGTAAAACTCTTCTCAAGTATAAATGCACTCACGTTGAAGGGTGAGGGGGGGATATACTCACCTAGTTGGACTCAGCGTGAGAGTGAGGGGACGAGTGAGGGGGATGGGAGAGTGAGAGGGAGGGGCAGGGGGGTGGGAGAGAGTGAGAGAGAGGGGCAGTGGGGTGGGAGAGAGTGAGAGGGGCAGGGGGGTGGAAGAGAGAGAGAGGGGCAGGGGGGGTGAGAGAGAGAGAGGGGGAGGGGCAGGAGGTGAGAGAGAGGGGCAGGGGGGTGGGAGAGAGTGAGAGGGGCAGGGGGTGAGAGTGAGAGGGGAGGGGCAGGGGGTGGGAGAGAGTGAGAGAGAGGGGCAGGGAGAGGGGGAGAGAGAGAGAGAGAGAGAGAGAGAGAGAGAGAGAGAGAGAGAGAGAGAGGGAGAGGGAGAGAGAGAGAGAGAGAGAGAGAGAGAGAGAGAGAGAGAGAGAGAGAGAGAGAGAGAGAGAGGCAGGGGGGTGAGAGAGAGTGAGAGGGAGGGGCAGGGGGGTGGGAAACAGTGAGAGAGAGGGGCAGGGGGTGAGAGAGAGTGAGAGGGGCAGGGGGGTGGGAGAGAGTGAGAGAGAGGGGCAGCGGGTGAGAGAGAGGGGCAGGGGGTGAGAGAGAGGGGCAGGGGGGTGGGAGAGTGAGAGGGGCAGGGGGATGGGAGAGAGTGAGAGGGGCAGGGGGGTGGGAGAGAGTGAGAGGGGCAGGGGGGTGGGAGAGAGAGAGGGAGGGGCAGGGGGGTGGGAGAGAGTGAGAGGGAGGGGCAGGGGGGTGGGAGAGAGTGAGAGAGGGGCAGGGGGTGGGAGAGAGTGAGAGGGAGGGGCAGGGGGGTGGGAGAGAGTGAGAGAGAGGGGCAGGGGGTGGGAGAGAGTGAGAGAGAGGGGCAGGGGGGTGGGAGAGAGAGGGGGAGGGGCAGGGGGGTGGGAGAGAGTGAGAGAGAGGGGCAGGGGGGTGGGAGAGAGTGAGAGAGAGAGGGGCAGGGGGTGGGAGAGAGTGAGAGGGAGGGGCAGGGGGTGGGAGAGAGTGAGAGGGAGGGGGAGGGGGGTGGGAGAGAGTGAGAGGGAGGGGGAGGGGGGTGGGAGAGAGAGAGAAAGCAGTAAGATAATGAGGTGTGATGAGGAAGGTGCAGGAAGTAAAGAGTGATATTATATGCCCTCCAGGCGGGGGGCTTGGGGGGGCCACGCTCCCCCTGCCACTAACCCCCACTGTCACCATTTACCCCCCCCCCCCCCCCGCATGCTGTTTACCGTCACACACACATATATACATGTGTGTATATCACGAAAATAAACACGTGATTAAGAATGTGACAATGTCAGACCACGGAGGAAAAATGAAACAGGAAATTTCCTTAAGTACTTTCGTATATTAAATACATCTTCAGAAGGACCTTCTGAAGATGTATTTAATATACGAAAGTACTTAAGGAAATTTCCTGTTTCATTTTTCCTCCGTGGTCTGACATTGTCACATATATACATATGTATCCATATTATATATATATATATGTATACACATTAGGTAACAACTTAAGACGAAGCCAGCGCCAAGGGACAAGAACACTACCAAGATGGTTCAACTCTCTGTTCCACTAGATGTCACCTTCCAAGACATACATATTATACAACGTCTTAAAAATTACCAGAGGAATTAGAAAAGAGCGCGCTGACTACATGTAACGACATAATTGACCACTGCTGCGCCGCCAGTGAACAAGTGGCGCGATAATTTGAATAACTCGTCACGTTAACGCCGTTACCAGGGCGCCAAAACCCATCCTGCCCGTGGCCACGACTTCGGCTATCATCCACCTGCGAACGGATTTCATATTATAGAAGCGGATGCTATGTTTTACATGTTGGTTGATGACAAGTGGGCGAAGTCAAGGAATAACCACGGAATGACAGCAAGTCCTATAAAACCTTGGGTATCCCCCCCTGTTGTTTGTTATAAGTGCCATGGTACTCATCATATCTCTAGGTACTGTCAACATGACCCTGTGTGTGGGCTCTGTGCTGAACAGCACCAAACAAGGGAGTGTCCTCACAGGGACCCCCCTACCCTTGAGGATGGGGAGGAAGCCTCTCCTCTGGTCCGGAAGTGTCCCAGGTGTAAGCGTCAAGGTGTAGATGTTTGGCATCCTGGCTGCCCTCGACGCCCCGCCCTCTCTACCATGAGCAGGACGCCGGAGGCGTCTGGTCCAGCTGCAGGAGGCACCCAGCTGGAAGCTCCTAATGTCACCTCTAGTAAGCAGTTTCCAACCCTCGATGGGCTAAGGCAAACAAGCAAAGATACAGAAGAAATTAACTGGTTAAAAAATAAAATTATGGAATTGGAAGCTAAAATACAAACATTAGTGATGAATCTGCCCGGTGATAGTGAAGTGAATCATGCTAGCGATAGTGATCAAGTAAATTCTCCCAGCACCAGTAGTGATGTGAGTGGTAATGTTGCAGCTGCTGAGGCTACTTCACCTGTCTCTACGGAACGTGAGTGTCAAATCCCCATGGGGAATGGTGTTAGAGTAGTCATTGATCCCTCACTGGCACCCCAACTGGATCGTCAAGACACCCTTGATTTGCTTAAAAATAAAGACTTTAAGAGAACACCAACTCCTACTCAGGTTAACCGCCTCCTAAACAAAAGTACTCAGGACACACGGAACAAAATTACTTATGTTCTCCAAGTGTTTTACGAACTTAAACGTTACCTTAATTCCCTTGACACTTAACCATGGCTCATCAAACAAAAACAATTAAGTTTCTTTCTTGGAATATTCGAAGTGTTTATCTTCGGATAAATGACGTAATCTTGTATGCTAAAATGAGAGACGTAGATGTGATCTGTTTACAGGAACCATATACGTCCACAACTATCAAGAAGGTCCCACCCAGGATACCTGGGTATATAGCATACAACAACAGTATTGGAACTGGTTTACTAACGTATATTAAGAGTGGATTAATCTGTAAACTAATTAAAAATCATAGGAGTGATAGTATACATTATCAAAAATTCAAATTGCAAACTGCAAATAGCCATTTCCTACTGTATAACATATATGGACGATGTAATGTACTTAAAGCAGACCTGCTACCGAAACCTACAGGTAACACAGCTATGTTATGTATGGGTGACTTTAATGCTCGTCACACTGCTCTTGGTGACGTTCAGTGTAACAATAATGGAAGGGTCTTCTTGAAATACCTTAATGATCATAATATTACTGTGTATGATACTGATAAACAGACCCATTTATTGGGGGGTAGACTGGATTATGTGATTGGATACAGCCTAGTAGATAGCAACGTCAACGTTAAGCTCATCCCAGAACTAGTAAGTGATCATTTTGCAATATATTGTGAATACAATGTGGCGGATATTAAGTCCAATCCTCATCCTAGAGTTAAAATTAACATTCCAGACAATCTTAAACAGCACTTTAAGGCTTATGCACATAAGTGGTACACTGGGTATACACCTGTATCAGTGGACCACTTTTACAATGATCTTGTCAGTATCATTACCAGTTATTATGATACCTGGGTTAAATCAAGGAAAAAAAAGAACACTCGTTCTTCCTCATGGACAGAGGATCCTATTATTATTGCAGAGCGAGCTAAAGTGCTTCAGCTTGCTGACTCTTATAAACGAGACAAAACAGCTGACAATTTACTCGCATTCCTTAATGCCAACAGAGATTTTCGCGAGCTTAAGGGTCAAGTTAAGAACACATATTGGGAACAATTCCTACAAGGTATCAATAGAACTACAACATTATCAGAAATGTGGAACAAAATTAAAAACATTACCAAACCTTCAGCCCCAGTTCAGCTTCATCATACTCCTGCAGAATATGCTGACATGCTCCTAGCTCAATGGTCTAGTGTCTCACAAATTTCTTCCTTACCCCCAGATATACAGCAGCATTTAAGACATACCAACATTAACAGAAACTTTAATATTGAAATAGCACGCTCCTCACCAGATTTAACGGATCAGTTTCCTATAACCCCCTTTGAATTAACATCAGCATTAGGAAAACCTAAGCAAACTGCCCCTGGTGAGGATGGTATAACTTATAACATCTTGAGCTTACTGAATGATGTCCCTAGCCACCCTCTGCTTGACCTCTATCAAATGAGTCTCTCACAAGGTATCTTGCCAAAGAATTGGACACAAAGTCTCATAATACCAATTCCTAAACCTAACTCTCAAAAATTCTGACCCATTTCCCTTACATCTTGCATGTGTAAAGTCTTGGAGAGAATTGTTCTCAATCGAGTCATGTTTCAGGTCAAAGAAAAACTGGCCCCAAACCTATATGGGTTCATGCCCAAGTGTAGCACACAAACATGCTTTGCTGAATATTTTGTAAACTCCCAGGATGGGACACAGGCAGCCTTTATTGACCTAAAGTCAGCTTTCGATGTAGCGAATGGCGAAATAATATTAGAGCAACTTGCTGAATTTGGAATCAAAGGTAATCTTCTGAGTTGGATAAAGAGCTACCTATCCAACAGGCGTGCTAGTGTCCTATTTAAAGGAGTTAAAAGTACAAGAACAGATGCATTCGAACTAGGCACACCTCAAGGTGGTGTCCTAAGCCCTATGCTCTTCAATATACTTATGCACAAACTTATCCATGACATACCTGTACAACCTACGGAAACAGTTATATGTTATGCTGATGATATTTGTATTATGGCACACAGTAAACCAAGGCTACAAATGTTACTTGATGCATTCTCCAAGAAAGTAGTAGAATGTGGCCTCATAATCTCTGTTGATAAAACAAGGGTTCTTATTCCCCATTCTCTCCATGCTAACTATACTATTAATGGAGTGCCCGTGGAGACTTGTGAGTCTTATAAATATCTTGGAGTCGAGGTTAATGATACAAATCTCATCAGCAACCTGCGTAAAAAACTTGTTGAGCGTCTTAAACCTCTCAGAACTCTTGTTGGCAAAGGATTTGGCATTAACATAAAATATGCTCGTAGTTTTTATATTGCCTTTATACGATCTGTTGTTGATTATTATGCCTTGCATCTTCTTAATTTTTCTCCTAAACAATTACAAGGCCTAGATGTAATACAGAATGATGCCATGCGCATCATCCTGGGTTGTCCTAGAACTGTCAGAATTGTTAACATGAGAAAGGAACTAAACTTACCTTCCATTTACGAAAGAATAGTTCTACTTAGTACTATGTTTTGCGCCAAAACTTTGAAAAATAATGGTCCCCCCAGCTCTATTCAAATTAAATTGAGATCCATTCTAAACAATTCTGACTGTTCCCTCAATCCGCCGCAAAAAGCTCCCTACAGTGTGTGGCTCAGTTGTTGTGCCTATAATCTTCAGAAACTGAATGTATCTCTTAACCCTGATAAAACTGTTCACTATATTCCCCCTTGGAAAGATGTGGAGGTCTCTCTGCATTATACTCCCATCAGTGTAAAACAAATGTATAACACTGACATTTTGAGATGTATAACATTAGAAGCTATTGACAGTCATCTTCAAATTCTCAAACCGACTGAATCCTATGCCTTTACTGATGGCTCTGTGCAGTTAGGCACTGGTAGAACAGGTTGTGCATGTGCAGTGTATAAAGGGAATGAAATGATCATGACTAGTACACAGAGATTGAACAACTGGGCAAGCACGACACAGACCGAGCTATTGGGTATTTATCTAGCCACTGAATACCTTAAGCTCAATGGTGGTGGAGTTATTTTCTGTGACTCTAAAAGTGCTCTGCAGTCCTTAAATAACCCATCACAATGTATGTCGGAAGTAGCTTGTAATATTAAATGGAATGTAATTTTTGCCAATGATAATAATTCTTGTATAAAATTTGTGTGGATCCCATCCCATGTTGGAGTTGAAAAACATGACTTTGTAGATCAATTGGCCAATGAGGCTTGCAGGAAAGAAAACATTGATTATGACTTTGGACTATCTAATGCAGTTATTAGAAACATACAAATTAAAGAAATTAATTCAGATTTAGAAGAACTAAGAAATGCACAGAGACCTGAAAGCTGCAGTATTAAAAGTTATGACAAGTTCTGTAATAATAGGTATTTGTATGGTCAGCACAGTAACCGGACCAGGCAATGTGATGTAGTAATTGCGCGAATTCGCCTTGGCTATAGACACATCTGGCAGGTTAGTGAGGCTGAGCCACTACCAGAATATTCAGATTGTAAACTCTGTGATAAACCTTTAATGCACTCACTAGAACACTATATTGATGAATGTGAAACCGTAAAGGACTTTAGACCTCCTGGCCTATTGTACCACCAACTGTGTAACTATTTTATTGACTCAGGTGTTCTGGACGACATCCTAACAATTTACCCAAAATTTGCTTGTCCATTTTAAAGAATGAAGAACAATTTCTATTTATACTCTAAGCTGCATCACTTATGAACCCATCCCTGCCCTTGTGTGGCAGTGCACAATAGAAAGTTGTTGTCACATATTCACACATTAAAACATTGATTGTAACCATGATATATATGTGCTTCAGCCTACAGTTTAGACCTATTGTCTTATGTATGACCCTCTGTCCTGCGTGACAGTGAATACTAGCATTAACCTCAATTTAATAAGACTATCAAAATTCTCAGATTAGGCAAAATTGTAATTAATTTTGTCAATAAAGATGTTAATAATAATAAATACAACCAAACATGTTTCTTGGCAAACTGTTCGAACATGAAGCCGCAAGAAGTTCATCTCCGTCAGAAATGTCAGGAAGCCAAACACCCGCTACGCTTGTTATAGCAGCTACGTCTAGGCCATATAGTAGGCGGTACGGACAAGTTGTACACACTGTGAGCGTGTAATTACCTAAGTGTAATTACCTAAGTGTAGTTACAGGATGAGAGCTACGCTCGTGGTGTCCCGTCTTCCCAACACTCTTTGTCATATAACGCTTTGAAACTACTGACGGTCTTGGCCTCCACCACCTTCTCACCTAACTTGTTCCAACCGTCTACCACTCTGTTTGCGAAAGTGAATTTTCTTATATTTCTTCGGCATCTGTGTTTAGCTAGTTTAAATCTATGACCTCTTGTTCTTGAAGTTCCAGGTCTCAGGAAATCTTCCCTGTCGATTTTATCAATTCCTGTTACTATTTTCTATGTAGTGATCATATCACCTCTTTTTCTTCTGTCTTCTAGTTTTGGCATATTTAATGCCTCTAACCTCTCCTCGTAGCTCTTGCCCTTCAGTTCTGGGAGCCACTTAGTAGCATGTCTTTGCACCTTTTCCAGTTTGTTGATGTGCTTCTTAAGATATGGGCACCACACAACCGCTGCATATTCTAGCTTTGGCCTAAGAATGTGAGAGTGTGAGAGAGAGAGAGAGAGAGTGTGTGTGTGTGTGTGTGTGTGTGTGTGTGTGTGTGTGTGTGTGTGTGTGTGTGTGTGTGTGTGTGTGTGTGTGTGTGTGTGTGTGTGTGCGTGCGTGCGTGCGACACTGTACACCGTAGACGGGGCCACGGTGGCTGCGACAGGACACCCAACACGCTGCGGACCTCACCCAACACCACTCATAAACTCCCTGGTCCTCCTCCCTCATCTTTCACAGCCGCCATCATCGTTATCTCAGCGCCCTCCACCTCCCCCTCGACCCCTGGCCGCATCGTCACCACGTCCACTACCCTCTTCCACTCAACACAACCCAACCTTCGCAACTTCCAAACCCAAAAAAAGAAACCTAATTTCATCCTCATAGCTTCCTACCTCGTGGTTCACACTGTATATTGTACGACCCACTTCCCCAAAGTGTGTTAGTGGCTAATGTTCACCCTTCTAGTGAATAAAATTATTAATATTATTAACTGTTTACATTAAGCAATCTGTGCACAGTTACTGTGGGTAAGTGTATCTGGTACACGGATTCCGTCACGGCACTCGACGCGACGTTGTTTTCAGCACGCTCCCCGCCTCCACAAACATTCACTCGCGATGTTATTACACTCCACACAGCTCTGACACTGTGTTATACGGGCTAGTCATGCCCGTGCCGCCTCTTGGGTGGCTTGATCAATCAATCAGTCACACACCGTGTTCCCCTCCTGCCTCCTACAACACCTCTATCACCTCCCTACCCACCAACTTTGGGGGGAAGCTTCAAGAGTCATCAATTTGTAATTGTTACAATTATTATTTAATAAAGCTCACAGAGTAGACTTACTGGAGTTGTTGTTATAGATTCAGCTACTCGGAGCACGTTCCAAGTAGCACGGGATATGGTGAGCCCGTAACTTACCTGGCACAGGAGCGGGGCAAGAAGCACGGGCTATGGTGAGCCTGGCTTACTGCAGGGAATTCTCGCCTTACACGTGTATAATCCTTATATACACATGTATTGGAAGACGTCATAGCAATAATACGTATACACACACATGTGAATAATAATAATGTAATGTCACAAAAGTTTGTCTTGTGACTAAGAAGCAAACTGCGTGCTCTCCCTGGCACAGGGCATCTTAACCCTTATCCTACATGTTTGGACCCAAGGCACGAGCCGCTAATGGCTTAACAGCCAGCTAGATTCCCAATTCCTGCTGGATATAAACAATGGCGAACAGTGCTCGACCTAGATTCACGAAGCTCCATGTATTTCTTAGTAAGTGGCTTTGCTACGAAGGTTCCTAAGTATGCGCCAAGAAGATGCTTAGGTGCGATTCAGGAAGGTATTCTTACGAAGATATTTGGGTTTTGGGTCTGGTTCACCTGCATGCCGACGGAGGTCACTACTGTGTTTCGTTTGGCCAATCAGACAGCAGGCAACATTCTTCATCTTGAAGATTTAGCCAATCACGGGAGGTGGCTTATCGGAGCTCTACTGCCTCCTATTTACGTCGAATTTTCTTATAAAATTAGTATATTTCGAAGTAAAACAATGTTTTTTCAACTTCTACAGGCAGCACCGACATTGTAGTAAACAAATATGTTACATTTGTTGTTTACCTACGTAATTCTAAGAGATACTGTGTAGCTGTCCTTGTTGCTCGGAAGATGCGCTGACAATTATTGTATATATTTACTGAATTTACCCAAGGGCCACTAACTATCTAGTGGCCTCGAAGAGGACAGAAAGCCGGCGGCTTGTTAAAGGGCCCGCCAATTGTCTTAATGATATTTTTTAGCTGGAATTTGGCATTTACGGCTTCAGCGGGTAGGCAGTTCCATGGGTTTATAAGCCTCTTGGTGGAAAAAAACATCTGTTTTCAGTCCTATTTGAGAGAACATACTCTCCAACCTTGACTATATCTGTGTACAACACTATATCTCTCCAACGCTATATCTGTGATTGCCCTGTTATCAGTGACTTCATACCAAATGGTATGAGGTACTTTGAGCTCTGTAATTACTTCATACACTCAGGAATATTGGAAGATATTCTTGTGCTGTACCCAGATTTTGCCAGTGGAGGCTAATAGATCAGCCTTACACATTGTTCTCTCCTGATTCCATGCATGACTGGCCATCCTGTGAAGTGAGGATGTTGGATGAGCTTGTAGCTGATCTTTGATCTAGACTATATGGTCCTTCATACAGAATAGGGAAGCAGCACATTGCTGTGTATACCTAAACATGTTTAAAAATACATTGTTTGAGAGGAGTCTGGTAGAAACTGGTAAGAGTAATTATATAATATTATGTTTCCCTGATTAAGTGCTTACCTCTTGTGAAAATTGCTTAGAGTTGTTTAGTCAGAGTTGATTTGTATTTTGTATCGAGGCAGGTATTTTCTCCCTTGATACCATGTATGCCTAACCATCCTGTGAGATGGGAGTGTTAGATGAACTTATAGCTAGTTTTTTTTATCTACACTGTGTAATATTCCATATAGCAGCACATTGCTATGTATACCTAAGCTTTATTACTAATATTTTTGTATTAAGATTTTAAATTATAGTTTGTGTTATTACCAATATTTTCCTTATTAAATCATGTTAACCATAGATCATTAAGATCTCATGTTGATATGTAATAGTCATATTTCTTTTGAATCATTCATTAAATTGTGCATTATGTCTCAATTTTTCACTTCTTTAGATATACTGTATACGTAGTACAAAAAGATAGGATAAAAATAAACCAATAATATTTCTTTTATTATATTTTTTATTTAAATAACTGCATCAATATTTTTACAGCTGACAGGATTTCTCACAAGTGCTTTATTTGTTAAAAATAATCAGGTTTATTGTTAAATATAATGGTGCTACACAGCCTTGCCAGCTTGGTGCCTTCTTTTGATAATTACTGATTGTTACACAGCCAAATAGTGTAACAGGAAGAGGTCTTGGACACAAATTTGTTCCATACTAAATGTAGAGGAATCAGCTGAGCATTCCTCAAATAAAATAAGCTGCCTCACCTCACTGCCTCACCTCGCTGCCTCACCTCGCTGCCTCACCTCACTGCCTCACCTCACTGCCTCACCTCGCTGCCTCACCTCACTGCCTTACTGCTACATAGCCTTCCCGGCATGGTGCCTTCTTTTGATAATTACTTGTTCCACACCCAAGTTATGTAACAGGAAGGGGTCTTGGACCCCTACTTCCCCCTCTCTTTTGTAATAGTCCATATAGTCATAATTATAGCTTTAAGTATTCAATGAGAAAAGTTTTTGAAGTTTTTACCCTAACCTAACATCATTTGTGCAGCATATTTTTATTTTATGTCTCACCCACTCACAGTGGAGCCGGTCGGCCGAGCGCACAGCACGCTGGACTTGTGATCCTGTGGTCCCGGGGTCGATCCCGGGCGCCGGCGAGAAACAATGGGCAGAGTTTCTTTCACCCTATGCCCCTGTTACCTAGCAGTAAAATAGGTACCTGGGTGTTAGTCAGCCGTCACGGGCTGCTTCCTGGGGGTGGAGGCCTGGTCGAGGACCGGGCCGCGGGGACACTAAAAGCCCCGAAATCATCTCAAGATAACCACCCATATTTAATTTCAAAATAAAACCAAACAAAATAAATTAAAAATAGGGGGTGTACCTTAGCTATACATACCCATCTATACTTATTAATAGGGGCATTTGGTGATAGTAAATGCTCCCATCAGGCAGGGCTAAATGCTCCCATGAGGCAGGGCTAAATGCTCCCATGAGGCAGGGCTAAATGCTCCCATCAGGCAGGGCTAAATGCTCCCATCAGGCAGGGCTCATCACCTTCTCTCATATTTCATGTTCACCAGTGTTTATTTACTTAATAACTACTGGTATAATATGTTGCTATTATAAAACTAATTCTAATATCATAAAAGACATATTTACTGCAAGTTTCAAGCAGAGAATGTATATATAACTAACACGATGGACTTCTCTTCACGAGATTCACCAGCTATAATCTTTAGTTTATAATAAAATCGATCCTCCGTGTTGTGTAGTAGAGAAAAATTGAGTTATATCCAGTTTACGTAAAGCTCCGAGTGGTCGACAGCAACTTCAGCCGACGGAGCAAACTTACGAAGATTTTCCTCCTTAGTGTGCCTACCTGAATACCGACGTAGACGCTAAGAAGAAAAACATCGTAAGTACCTTCGTGAATCTGGCCCCAGGAACTGTAGCCACTTGTCCAAATTAGTTTTAGAAGAACTAAGAAATGCCCAGAGACCTGAAAGCTGCAGTATTAAAAGTTATGACAAGTTTTGTAATAATAGGTATTTGTATGGTCAGCACAGTAACCGGACCAGGCAAGGTGATGTAGTCATTGTGGTAATTCGCCTTGGCTATAGACACATCTGGCAGGTTAGTGAGGCTGAGCCACTACCAGAATACTCAGATTGTAAACTCTGTGATAAACCTTTAATGCATTCACTACAACACTATATTGTTGAATGTTAAACCGTAAAGGACTCTTTACACCTCCTGGCCTCTTGTACCACCAACTGTGTAACTATGTCATTGACTCAGGTGTTCTGGACGACATCCTAACAATTTATCCAACATTTACTTCTCCATTTTAATGAATGAAGAACAATTTTTATTTATATTACTTCTAAGTTACATCACTTATGAACCCATCCCTGCCCTTGTGTGGCAGTGCACATCCCTGCCCTTGTGTGGCAGTGCACATCCCTGCCCTTGTGTGGCAGTGCACATCCCTGCCCTTGTGTGGCAGTGCACATCCCTGCCCTTGTGTGGCAGTGCACATCCCTGCCCTTGTGTGGCAGTGCACATCCCTGCCCTTGTGTGGCAGTGCACATCCCTGCCCTTGTGTGGCAGTGCACATCCCTGCCCTTGTGTGGCAGTGCACATCCCTGCCCTTGTGTGGCAGTGCACATCCCTGCCCTTGTGTGGCAGTGCACATCCCTGCCCTTGTGTGGCAGTGCACATCCCTGCCCTTGTGTGGCAGTGCACATCCCTGCCCTTGTGTGGCAGTGCACATCCCTGCCCTTGTGTGGCAGTGCACAGTAGAAAGTTGTTTTCACATATTCACACATTAAAACATTGATTGTAACCATGATATATATGTGCTTCAGCCTACAGTTTAGACCTATTGTCTTGTGTATGACCCTCTGTCCTGCGTGACAGTGAATACCACCATTATCCTCACTTTAATAAGAATTGAAATCCTCAGATTAGGCACAATTGTAATTAATTGTCAATAAAGATGTTAATAATAAATAAAGCACTTGTCGCTACCACAGCTGAGGACTATGACCCGGGTGGGTGTGGGGCGCTGTCTGCTACACTACTGGCAAGCCTGGTAGCCTGGTAGCCAGGTAGCCTGGTAGCCTGGTAGCCTGGTAGCCTGGTAGCCAGGTAGCCTGGTAGCCAGGTAGCCAGGTAGCCTGGTAGTCAGATAGCCTGGTAGTCAGATAGCCTGGTAGTCAGATAGCCTGGTAGTCAGATAGCCAGGTAGCCAGGTAGCCTGACACCGTTAACAATGGCGCTGCAAGTATCTCCAAGTTTCGACTACATAAACAAACTTCAAATCCCACCTTTGGTATTGAATTTCTAAGCAAATGTTATAAAACGCCATTGTCCCCCCCCCATCACCTGTCCTGGTGAGGGTAGTGGGACCCGCCGGCCGTGGACAGTGGGACGACAGCCTCTAACCTATCCTGACCTCATCCCTCTGGACTGTTAAAGAGCATGTGTCGGTTTTATAGGGAGCATAAAAACGTGCCCAACGTACAAGATAGGGCACCACGGGTCTTTGTTTCTCGTAGACGTCCACTCCTGTCCACTCGCTTCCCTCTTCTCTATCCCATCCACCTCTGGCCTCTCCTATTCCTCCGTCCCAAGTATGAACAAGCGAATAATTTTGAGTCAAGTCCGTCGACGCCCAGTGGACCTAAGCCTATCATATGATCCCTGCGGCCCCGCCCTACTGCTAACAAGTAGGGCGTCTCTACTTTACTGTTGGTCATTTATTATGCATCCCATACCACTTTTGTGAGTGGTAGTGGGATGGTATACCCATCCTGAGAGTGGTAGTGGGATGTTATACCCATCCTGAGAGTGGTAGTGGGATGTTATACCCATCCTGGGAGTGGTAGTGGGATGTTATACCCATCCTGGGGGTGGTAGTGGGATGGTATACCCTTCCTGGGGGTGGTAGTGGGATGGTATACCCTTCCTGGGGGTGGTAGTGGGATGGTATACCCATCCTGGGAGTGGTAGTGGGATGGTATACCCATCCTCGGAGTGGTAGTGGGATGTTATACCCATCCTGGGGGTGGTAGTGGGATGGTATACCCTTCCTCGGAGTGGTAGTGGGATGGTATACCCATCCTGGGAGTGGTAGTGGGTTGGTATACCCATCCTGGGGGTGGTAGTGGGATGGTATACCGTTCCTGGGAGTGGTAGTGGGATGGTATACCCAACCTGGGAGTGGTAGTGGGATGGTATACCCATCCTGGGGGTGGTAGTGGGATGGTATACCCATTCTGGGGGTGGTAGTGGGATGGTATACCCATTCTGGGGGTGGTAGTGGGATGGTATACCCTTCCTGGGAGTGGTAGTGGGATGCTATACCCTTCCTGGGAGTGGTAGTGGGATGGTATACCCATCCTGGGAGTGGTAGTGGGATGGTATACCCATCCTGGGAGTGGTAGTGGGATGGTATACTCATCCTGGGGGTGGTAGTGGGATGGTATACCCTTCCTGGGAGTGGTAGTGGGATGGTATACCCATCCTGGGAGTGGTAGTGGGATGGTATACCCATCCTGGGGGTGGTAGTGGGATGGTATACCCATTCTGGGGGTGGTAGTGGGATGGTATACCCATTCTGGGGGTGGTAGTGGGATGGTATACCCTTCCTGGGAGTGGTAGTGGGATGGTATACCCTTCCTGGGAGTGGTAGTGGGATGGTATACCCATCCTGGGAGTGGTAGTGGGATGTTATACCCATCCTCGGAGTGGTAGTGGGATGGTATACCCATCCTCGGAGTGGTAGTGGGATGTTATACCCATCCTGGGGGTGGTAGTGGGATGGTATACCCATCCTCGGAGTGGTAGTGGGATGGTATACCCATCCTGGGGGTGGTAGTGGGATGGTATACCCATCCTGGGAGTGGTAGTGGGATGGTATACCCTTCCAGAGCCTGGCCCGTAGCCCCACATATCCACTACAGCCCGGTTGGTCAGATATTTCTTGAATAAAAGTATCCAGCTTTCTCTTGAAAACGTTCACTTTCACTCCGGTAATGTGTCTTATACTCGATAGAAAAATGTTCAATAACCGCGGACCTCTGGTGTTCATACAGTGTTCTCTGGTTGTTCTTATGGCATCTCTGTTCTTCACTGGTTCTGTTCTGCATTTCCTTCCATATTGGTCACCTTTTTTGAGAGTACATTTGGGGATCTTTGAGATGATCCCAATAGTGCGTTATCTTGTCATGTATGTCGCATCGGCAGGATACTTCGTGCCCACCTCCACCTGGCCCACCACCACCTGGCCCACCACCACCTGGCCCACCACCACCTGGCCCACCACCACCTGGCCCACCACCACCTGGCCCACCACCTGGCCCACCACCACCTGGCCCACCACCACCTGGCCCATCACCACCTGGCCCACCACCACCTGGCCCACCACCACCTGGCCCACCACCTGGCCCACCACCACCTGGCCCACCACCACCTGGCCCACCACCACCTGGCCCACCACCTGGCCCACCACCTGGCCCACCACCTGGCCCACCACCTGGCCCACCAGGTTACAAGACTGCAGAAGAACAAGCATGTTTGGAAAGCCCTGAATCTAAGGAACTGTGCACCTGGCTACACCACCACAAGAGTCCGGGGACAATATTACACCACCACAAGAGTCCGGGGACAATATTACACCACCACAAGAGTCCGGGGACAATATTACAGCACCACAAGAGTCCGGGGACAATATTACAGCACCACAAGAGTCCGGGGACAATATTACACCACCACAAGAGTCCGGGGACAATATTACACCACCACAAGAGTCCGGGGACAATATTACAGCACCACAAGAGTCCGGGGACAATATTACACCACCACAAGAGTCCGGGGACAATATTACACCACCACAAGAGTCCGGGGACAATATTACACCACCACAAGAGTCCGGGGACAATATTACACCACCACAAGAGTCCGGGGACAATATTACACCACCACCACAGGAGTCCGGGGACAATATTACACCACCACAGGAGTCCGGGGACAATATTACACCACCACAAGAGTCCGGGGACAATATTACACCACCACAGGAGTCCGGGGACAATATTACACCACCACAAGAGTCCGGGGACAATATTACACCACCACAAGAGTCCGGGGACAATATTACAGCACCACAAGAGTCCGGGGACAATATTACACCACCACAAGAGTCCGGGGACAATATTACAGCACCACAAGAGTCCGGGGACAATATTACACCACCACAAGAGTCCGGGGACAATATTACACCACCACAAGAGTCCGGGGACAATATTACACCACCACAAGAGTCCGGGGACAATATTACAGCACTACAAGAGTCCGGGGACAATATTACACCACCACAAGAGTCCGGGGACAATATTACACCACCACAAGAGTCCGGGGACAATATTACACCACCACAAGAGTCCGGGGACAATATTACACCACCACAAGAGTCCGGGGACAATATTACACCACCACAAGAGTCCGGGGACAATATTACACCACCACAAGAGTCCGGGGACAATATTACACCACCACAAGAGTCCGGGGACAATATTACAGCACCACAAGAGTCCGGGGACAATATTACACCACCACAAGAGTCCGGGGACAATATTACAGCACTACAAGAGTCCGGGGACAATATTACACCACCACAAGAGTCCGGGGACAATATTACAGCACTACAAGAGTCCGGGGACAATATTACACCACCACAAGAGTCCGGGGACAATATTACAGCACCACAAGAGTCCGGGGACAATATTACACCACCACAAGAGTCCGGGGACAATATTACAGCACCACAAGTCCGGGGACAATATTACAGCACTACAAGAGTCCGGGGACAATATTACAGCACTACAAGAGTCCGGGGACAATATTACAGCACTACAAGAGTCCGGGACAATATTACAGCACTACAAGAGTCCGGGGACAATATTACACCACTACAAGAGTCCGGGACAATATTACAGCACCACAAGAGTCCGGGGACAATATTACACCACCACAAGAGTCCGGGGACAATATTACAGCACTACAAGAGTCCGGGGACAATATTACACCACTACAAGAGTCCGGGGACAATATTACAGCACCACAAGAGTCCGGGACAATATTACAGCACTACAAGAGTCCGGGGACAATATTACACCACTACAAGAGTCCGGGACAATATTACAGCACCACAAGAGTCCGGGGACAATATTACACCACCACAAGAGTCCGGGACAATATTACAGCACTACAAGAGTCCGGGGACAATATTACAGCACCACAAGAGTCCGGGGACAATATTACACCACTACAAGAGTCCGGGGACAATATTACAGCACCACAAGAGTCCGAGGACAATATTACACCACCACAAGAGTCCGAGGACAATATTACAGCACTACAAGAGTCCGGGACAATATTACACCACCACAAGAGCCCGGGGACAATATTACACCACCACAAGAGTCCGGGGACAATATTACAGCACTACAAGAGTCCGGGACAATATTACAGCACCACAAGAGTCCGGGGACAATATTACACCACCACAAGAGTCCGGGGACAATATTACACCACCACAAGAGTCCGGGGACAATATTACACCACCACAAGAGTCCGGGGACAATATTACACCACCACAAGAGTCCGGGGACAATATTACACCACCACAAGAGTCCGGGGACAATATTACACCACCACAAGAGTCCGGGGACAATATTACAGCACTACAAGAGTCCGGGGACAATATTTCACCACCACAAGAGTCCGGGGACAATATTACACCACCACAAGAGTCCGGGGACAATATTACAGCACTACAAGAGTCCGGGTTAACACAATAAGACAAAGCCATTGTCGCGGAGCGTCGGGAAGACGGTGGGCGAGGCCACACCACCTCCTCCTCCTCCTGCCTTTGTTGACAACACAACAATTCCTCCTTCCTTGTATTGTGTCATATCCGGTACAGAACCTGTGCCCCCACGAGCCTCTCCACCTGCGTGCGTGCGTGTGTGTGTGTGTGTGTGTGTGTGTGTGTGTGTGTGTGTGTGTGTGTGTGTGTGTGTGTGTACTCACCTAATTGTGCTTGCGGGGGTTGAGCTTTGGCTCTTTGGTCCAGCCTCTCAACTGTCAATCAACTCAACACACACAACAATGTGTGTGTGTGTGTGTGTGTGTGTGTGTGTGTGTGTGTGTGTGTGTGTGTGTGTGTGTGTGTGTGTGTGTGTGTGCACGAGTGTGTGAGTGCACATCCTACCATCCCACACACCTGGGGCCTATCAAGACCCATGTCCAGCAGTTAAGAATACATTTAATAAGCTGCAACTGCCATCATGTTTCAATGTGCTTGACGTCTGAGAGCATAACTATATGCCTTCAATTGCTGTGAGGACGGGATGACCAGCGGCTCTAGTTGTGTGGCCATACCTAAGGAACCGGAGGGGGGGGGGAGGTGGTGGGGTGCCAGATGAGAGGGGGGGTCGTGGAGCCAAGGGGGGAGGGGGGGGGGCGACGGGTGCCACAAGTACCCTAGCGGCTGGCGTCATAACCTCGCCTGCACACGACATTCCTCCCCTCTGACACCCCACTGCACCTCTCCCTCGCCAACTTGTATCTTGGCCTGCTATCTTGGCCTGGTATCTACAATCATCATTATTACGGCCAGACCATATCTCTCAGGGATGCAATAGGTCTGTGACGGGTTGTGTGTGTGTGTGTCCGAGGCTACCAGCGTCATCCCGCGCCGCCTGGACCAGAGTCTCGCCGCTGCTCCTTAAAGTACTCCACGAAATACTGAATTCTCTCTCAATTTCCGTCTGATCAAGTTTCCTGACATCATTTCTCTGCCGCTTCCAAGTGTTCGTGTCAAGTACATATAGCCAGAGAGCAACACACATGAGTCAATGCTCGATCCTGCAGCCGCAAATAGGCGAGTACTCTCACTCACTCACTCACTCACTCACTCACTCACTCACTCACTCACTCACTCACTCACTCACTCACACACAAACACAAACACAAACAGAAGAGTAAGGGGAGACATGATCACAACCTACAAAATCCTCAGAGGAATCGACTGGGTAAACAAGGATAAACTATTCAACACTGGAGGGACGCGAACAAGGGGATACAGGTGGAAACTGAGTACCCAAATGAGCCACAGAGACATTAGAAAAAACTTTTTCAGTGTCAGAGTAGTTAGTAAATGGAATGCATTAGGAAGTGATGTGGTGGAGGCTGACTCCATACACAGTTTCAAATGTAGATATGATAGAGCCCAGTAGGCTCAGGAATCTGTACACCTGTTGATTGACGGTTGAGAGGCGGGACCAAAGAGCCAGAGCTCAACCCCCGCAAGCACAACTAGGTGAGTACAGGTCACTGACGCCTAGTGGAGCCTCGTATTTGATGTCCTCAATGTCAGCACCTTTCTGGGTGTACGTCACTTATGGAGACCGGCTTCAACAACATCTTGTAATAACAACTTGTCACGGCCACAAATCCTGGCGTTATCTAGTATACATAGACGAGGTTGTCAGGTTATTAAGTACAATATTTGTATTCCCTGAGCCTGGCCTCAGGCCGGGCTCACGGAGTAGAACAACTCTCGAAAGCCCCGCCAGGTACAGGCACGAGTCCCAGTCTACGGGACTGGGACTCGTGTCCCAGTCCCGTAGTATAGGATATGAGTATGGGATATGAGCCCAGTATGGGATATGAGCCCAGTATGGGATATGAGCCTCACCGCTCATATCTCCCATTATCTAGAGGTTTGCAGTCATGCTGAAAGCTATGTATGTCTGTCTGTTGCTTCCTGAATAGTAATTCAAGCTTTTATCTTATGGACATCATCACAGTTCTGTCGTTCCTTCTCTTCCCCCAGCCCCCCTTTTTTTCTTGGGAGTAAAGAGGAAGGAGAGGCATAGGTGAAGGGAAGTATAGAAGTGGGAAATACAGTGAGTGGTATGAAAGCAGGCGGGCTGTCCGCCTTGCTGACACGATGTGTGGGTGTTGGCAGCTAAGCTAAGCTGGCTCCCTCTTGTCAGGGAGCTGTGAGTGTGTGAGAGGTTCTTCACATGTGTTTCACCACCCAGCCGGCCTGTGGTGGGCCTGCGGGCCGCTCCAAGCAACAGCCTGGTGGACCAAACTCTCCAAAAGTCGAGCCTGGCCTCGGGCCGGGCTTGGGGAGTAGAAGAACTCCCAGAACCCCATCAACCAGGTACCACTACCAACACACTTTGGACTTTCCTCTCCCCCCCACCCCATATTTTGCACAGTCTCCATCCAGCCTCGTGTTCCTAGGGGTTTCAAAATGTCAAGAAAACGGTCAGTATAAAGTGTGTTCTCCTACCCTGCCAGAGGGACCCGTCCTCTTACAATATCGTCGCTTGACGCTGGTATGCGCGGATACGGCCGAAAATAGACGTAATCTGAAATGAAATCGACTCGGGAAAGTGATGCACTGTCCCGTATCTGAGTCCTCCGGCTTACTTGGTAAGGTTAGGAAAGGAAACTTTCAATTAACTTTTTTCATGACGTTTAGAAATTCTAGGAGAATTTCCTGCCCTCCTAACCTATCAGAGGACCTTAACTTACTGTTTTGGGAAAAAAAAAATCCAACATTTATTTTCATTTTTTTTGTGTCATTTTCAAATTACGTCCATTTTCGGGCAAACGGCCAAATTCAGACGTAATTTGTAAGAGTTGACCAGAGGACCTAAAACAGAAAACGGGACAATACTTCACTTTCACCAGCCGCTTCCATTTTCTAGAACAATTTTGGGGAGTTATGTAATGCATACGAGCCTTGTTCTACATTCAGCTACTAGGAACAACTAGTTCAAAGTAGCACGGGCTATGGCGAGCCCGTAGTGGACTTACCTGACACACGAGCGAAAAGCGACGTTCTTTATAAGAGGACAGGTTGCTCTATTAGCATCTATCCCCCCCCCACCACCCACCCCACCCCACGAATATCCCCTCCCCCCTCCCATTTCCCATGCACCCCCCCCCCTCTGGCCTACACCCACCCCCTCCCCCATTTAGAGGAAATCGTCATAATAATATACTAAGCTTGTGTGTTCCACGGTGCAAAAAGCAGCACAAGTTTGTTGTGACAATTACGGCAGTGTTGGGGGGGTGGAGACCAACCACCTGGTGCAGGATTCACCAAGCAGTTACGCAAGCACTTGCGAACCTGGAGGCCAGATTCACGAAGCGGTTACGCAAGCACTTGCGAACCTGGAGGCCAGATTCACGAAGCGGTTACGCAAGCACTTGCGAACCTGGAGGCCAGATTCACGAAGCGGTTACGCAAGCACTTGCGAACGTATTCATCTTTCCCTCAATCTTTGACGGCTTTGGTTACATTTATTAAACAGTTTACAAGCATGAAAACTTGCCAATCAACTGTTGTTATTGTTATAAACAGCCTCCTGGTGCTTCGGAGCTCATTAACTGTTTAATAATTGTAAACAAAGCCGCCAAAGATTGAGGAAAGATGTACAGGGGCCAGATTCACGAAGCAGTTACGCAAGCACTTGCGAACCTGTACATCTTTTCTCAATCTTTGACGACTTTGTTTACAATTATTAAACAGTTAATGAGCTCCGAAGCACCAGGAGGCTGTTTATAACAATAACAACAGTTAAATGGGACGTTTTCATGCTTGTAAACTGTTTAATAAATGTCACCAAAGCCGTCAAAGATTGAGGAAAGATGTTCACGTTCGTAAGTACTCGCGTAACAGCTTCGTGAATCTGGCCCCTGATGGCTTTCCCAAGGCGGGAAAGGCCGCAGCATTATTGTTGTTGTTGTTGTTGTTGTTGTTTTAGATTTAGCTACTCAGAACAAAGTGTCCATGTAGCACGGGCTATGGCGAGCCCGAAAGGCAGCAGCAGCCCGGGCGACGAGCCCAGCTCTCTCCAGGGGGGGGGGGGGGAAACATTACTGCCGGCATATTAAAAATATATACATCTTTTTTGGGTTCAGCTTTATTTTAATTCCAACTTGGCGTGTGTGTGGCCACGGAGAGCATCATTGCTGGCACACCTGGGCGTCGTGGGCGACGTACCGTGGGTGTCGTGGGTGACGTAACGTGGGCGTCGTGGGTGACAACGTGGATGTCGTGGGTGACAACGTGGGCGTCGTGGGTGACGTAACGTGGGCGTCGTGGGTGACGTACCGTGGGCGTCGTGGGTGACGTACCGTGGGCGTCGTGGGTGACCTAACGTGGGCGTCGTGGGTGACCTAACGTGGGCGTCGTGGGTGACCTAACGTGGGCGTCGTGGGTGACAACGTGGGCGTCGTGGGTGACGTAACGTGGGCGTCGTGGGTGACCTAACGTGGGCGTCGTGGGTGACCTAACGTGGGCGTCGTGGGTGACCTAACGTGGGCGTCGTGGGTGACAACGTGGGCGTCGTGGGTGACAACGTGGGCGTCGTGGGTGACGTAACGTGGGCGTCGTGGGTGACGTACCGTGGGCGTCGTGGGTGACGTACCGTGGGCGTCGTGGGTGACCTAACGTGGGCGTCGTGGGTGACCTAACGTGGGCGTCGTGGGTGACCTAACGTGGGCGTCGTGGGTGACCTAACGTGGGCGTCGTGGGTGACCTAACGTGGGTGTCGTGGGTGACCTAACGTGGGCGTCGTTGGTGACCTAACGTGGGCGTCGTGGGTGACCTAACGTGGGCGTCGTGGGTGACCTAACGTGGGCGTCGTGGGTGACGTAACGTGGGCGTCGTGGGTGACCTAACGTGGGTGTCGTGGGTGACCTAACGTGGGCGTCGTGGGTGACGTAACGTGGGCGTCGTGGGTGACCTAACGTGGGCGTCGTGGGTGACGTAACGTGGGCGTCGTGGGTGACGTAACGTGGGCGTCGTGGGTGACCTAACGTGGGCGTCGTGGGTGACCTAACGTGGGCGTCGTGGGTGACCTAACGTGGGCGTCGTGGGTGACCTAACGTGGGCGTCGTGGGTGACGTAACGTGGGCGTCGTGGGTGACCTAACGTGGGCGTCGTGGGTGACGTAACGTGGGCGTCGTGGGTGACAACGTGGGCGTCGTGGGTGACCTAACGTGGGCGTCGTGGGTGACGTACCGTGGGCGTCGTGGGTGACCTAACGTGGGCGTCGTGGGTGACCTAACGTGGGCGTCGTGGGTGACAACGTGGGCGTCGTGGGTGACCTAACGTGGGCGTCGTGGGTGACCTAACGTGGGCGTCGTGGGTGACCTAACGTGGGCGTCGTGGGTGACAACGTGGGCGTCGTGGGTGACCTAACGTGGGCGTCGTGGGTGACCTAACGTGGGCGTCGTGGGTGACAACGTGGGCGTCGTGGGTGACAACGTGGGCGTCGTGGGTGACAACGTGGGCGTCGTGGGTGACAACGTGGGCGTCGTGGGTGACAACATGGGCGTCGTGGGTGACAACGTGGGCGTCGTGGGTGACAACGTGGGCGTCGTGGGTGACAACGTGGGCGTCGTGGGTGACAACGTGGGCGTCGCCCGTTATCATAACAGCACGGGGTGACAGCTGTGCGCGCGTACTAATAGTGGAGCTCAGTGACATACACGATACTGGGTCTCTCAGGTTGTGCTTCTCTAGGCCAGAGCAGTGACTGGATGGGTGAGTGGAGACCGACAACGGTATATATATCAACGCTGCAACTAGTACCAGACCACAGCCCCGCTCCTGTGCCAGGTAAGTCCACTACGGGCTCGCCATAGCCCGTGCTACTTGCCCCGCTCCTGTGCCAGGTAAGTCCACTACGGGCTCGCCATAGCCCGTGCTACTTGCCCCGCTCCTGTGCCAGGTAAGTCCACTACGGGCTCGCCATAGCCCGTGCTACTTGCCCCGCTCCTGTGCCAGGTAAGTCCACTACGGGCTCACCATAGCCCGTGCTACTTGCCCCGCTCCTGTGCCAGGTAAGTCCACTACGGGCTCGCCATAGCCCGTGCTACTTGCCCCGCTCCTGTGCCAGGTAAGTCCACTACGGGCTCACCATAGCCCGTGCTACTTGCCCCGCTCCTGTGCCAGGTAAGTCCACTACGGGCTCACCATAGCCCGTGCTACTTGCCCCGCTCCTGTGCCAGGTAAGTCCACTACGGGCTCGCCATAGCCCGTGCTACTTGCCCCGCTCCTGTGCCAGGTAAGTCCACTACGGGCTCACCATAGCCCGTGCTACTTGCCCCGCTCCTGTGCCAGGTAAGTCCACTACGGGCTCGCCATAGCCCGTGCTACTTTGGAACTTTTGTTCTAAGTAGCTGAATCTAAAACAATAACAATAGTACCGGAAGTGTATCGTAGGGAACCGGTCGGCCGAGCGGACAGCACGCTGGACTTATGATCCTCTGGTCCTGGGTTCGATCCCAGGCGCCGGCGAGAAACAATGGGCAGAGTTTCTTTCACCCTATGCCCCTGTTACCTAGCAGTAAAATAGGTACCTGGGTGTTAGTCAGCTGTCACGGGCTGCTTCCTGGGGGTGGAGGCCTGGTCGAGGACCGGGCCGCGGGGACACTAAAAGCCCCGAAATCATCTCAAGATAACCTCAAGATAGGTGGTTCATCACGGCCCCGGGCCTACTAGCCCACTACGACGCCCCCGCACTTTCTACAAGCGCGCGCATACTAAACAATGGCAGGCGAGCGCGGACACGCACGCGGGCACAATACACAATGTGCCTAACCTTCTCGGTCCTTGGAGAATGACGTCTTCACGACGCTGTATGTAAGGCGGTGCGTGGCCGGTGCCAGGAGGCGACACTTGTCTTACAAGTACACACACACACACACACACACACCCAACACACACCCAACACACACACACACACACACACACACACAAAACACACACAAAACACACACAAAACACACACAACACACACACAACACACACACACACACAACACACACACACACACCCAACACACACACACACAACACACACACAAAACACACACAAAACACACACAAAACACACACAAAACACACACACACACACACCCAACACACACACACACACAACACACACACACACACAACACACACACAAAACACACACACAAAACACACACACAAAACACACACACAAAACACACACACACACACACACACACACACACACACACACACACACACACACACACACACACACACACACACACATCATTGACAGGGTAGACAAAGACAAACTCTTCAACACGGGCGGGACACGAACAAGGGGACACAGGTGGAAACTGAGTACCCACTTGAGCCACAGGGACGTTAGAAAGAATTTTTTCAGCGTCAGAGTAGTTAACAAATGGAATGCATTAGGCAGCAATGTGGTGGAGGCTGACTCCATACACAGTTTCAAGTGTAGATATGATAGAGCCCAGTAGGCTCAGGAACCTGTACACCTGTTGATTGACGGTTGAGAGGCGGGACCAAAGAGCCAGAGCTCAACCCCCGCAAGCACAATTAGGTGAGTACACACCCCAGGTCAACAATGGTCGTTCGTCAAGGCTAAGGTCAGGTCAGGTCAGGTCAGGTCAGATTCAGCACCCTGACCCTTGCTCTTCTGCCTCCACGTGACGTCTCTTGTCCTCTTAATAACTCACTGAAAATACGGAGCAGGATTAATCGAGAATGTATGCGACCACTTACGAAACCTGTACATCTTTCCTCAATCATAGCGGCCTTGTTTACACTTATGAAACAGTTTACAGGCGTGGAACTTT